>NC_090729.1:149126032-149128532 GCF_036898095.1 Palaemon carinicauda
GGCTGCTTAACAAGACAGTCAGGCTGACAGTAATTTTTTATTATTAGATCTTCAAGTTTAATACAAATACTGCTTTATTATTCATGATTCAAAACATGGTGTTATCCTAGAGTTATATTGAATATGCGGCCCCGAGACGATATGATAAGCTTCCACGAAACATTCGAATGATTGAAGATATTAAGGTTTTCAAGAGGAAACTGAAGACTTTCTTATTTAAAAAATCATACAACAGTGATGATTTAACAGTAAATGAACAATACGTGATCTGAAACGATAAATAATCTGAACAAACAATGTATAACGACAGCGGAGGTCCTGTAGAGAGTAGGGGTCTCCTGCTGTATGGGACCGGAAAAGCAGCCATCAAAGTGAAGTGAAGTAAAGTAAAAACAAATATGCAAGGAGGTAGATTTATGGACAAGTCCTCGGGGGTAACAAAATCCAATAAAAGTACCTTTTTGTTGCTTTTAGATGAAGATGGCATTGTTCCAGCAGAACTAAGAGAATGGGAATAAAACTGTTCAGTGACTTCCACAATGGAAGTCTACTGTAGACGGTAACTGAAGCTCGCTCGCAGACAGTATGTTATTTCCTTTGTGCGTTTAGTACACATTACCTTTTTTTTGTTAGCCTCTGTAGAGCATGATGAAGATTGCTGGCTCCAAAGAAATAAAGAACAAATAAATAACAAAGGAGACCATCCTTTATGCCTCATACGCACTTTAATTGGTCCTGTGGTTGCTGTCTTAAGAAGGAAAGGAAGAGGAAAATCCTTTTTCATTCAAAACGTGGGTAAGGAAAGATTTTTTATAAGTTATTACCACAGATCCACGCACTTCAAAGATGCAAATGTAACGATGAAAGTAATCAAAAAGAGACTACTTAAATGAGTATGAAAACCTTAAAATAATCCAGTCACTAGAATTAAACAGAAGAATAACATTAATAAGGTAAATGTTCAAACAAATGGAGAGAAAAGAAAATGGGCATTACAAAAGTACATAAAGAGGATGTAACAAAGAAATTTTAAGGAAAAAAATACAAAATAAGACATCTAAATAAATTTTGAAGGAATGGGTAAGTCCACGTTTCAAAATATGTGCAACAACATGATCGAGAAGAAATTGCAGGACTTGAAATAAAATACAGTAAAGCGAAAACCTGCATAAATTTAAAGGCTTAAAATAAAATGAAATGAATCAAAATAAAAAGAAGGCACCGTGAAATAAAGAAAAAAAGACAACATCTAAATTCTAAAGTTTGCCATTGAAAAATTACATCAAAATCTCAAGATAAGAATGAGAAATACAAAAGGATTCATATATTACAAAATCATTGAAAGATAAAGGAGATTTGAGATATTGGAAATTACACAGTAATGTACGAGAATTTCATAAAAACAGTAAATGAGGAAAGGGGGGCAATAAAAAAAACAAAGGTTGAACAAAAGTTATTAGAAATTAAAAAGGGTGGGAGAACCAAAGGACTGCCGTAATGAAAAAATATGGAAGAAAAGTTGATGATTATGAGAAGATAAAATGAGGTCACTGGTTAAAAACGTGATAAATATAAAGAAAAAAAAGCGAAAGCACGTTACAGAGCCAATGAAATTCTAGATCTTCACAGATATGTAGAAGGCCACACAATATCATTTTGAATGAATATATATATATATATATATATATATATATATATATATATATATATATATATATATATATATATATATATATATATATATTTATATGTTGGTTTCGACCTGGCCTTTCATTAGAAGGGGCTAGCGTTCGATCCCAGGTATGAGGTAGAAATTTATTTCTATTTGAACACGATGTTGTGTTGATATTAATCCATATTGACTCATTAGGGGTAATTTGAATGAATTACTACCAATTGTGTCACGTGGTGGCCCGGGATATTGGGTAAAACTCGCTGGTAAGAGACTGATGTCTCGCCAGGTAAATCCTCGGACAGCTGGTAGCGGTCAGGTTCCAATATGTTTTATGGGCTCTCGTGACATGGTTGGTTTCGACCTGGCCTTTCATTAGAAGGGGCTAGCGTTCGCTCCCAGGTATGAGGTAGAAATTTATTTCTATTTGAACACGATGTTGTGTTGATATTAATCCATATTGACTCATTGGGAGTAATTTGAATGAATTACTACCAATTGTGTCACGTGGTGGCCCGGGATATTGGGTAAAACTCGCTGGTAAGAGACTGATGTCTCGCCAGGTAAATCCTCGGACAGCTGGTAGCGGTCAGGTTCCAATATCTTTTATGGGCTCTCGTGACATGGTTGGTTTCGACCTGGCCTTTCATTAGAAGGGGATAGCGTTCGATCCCAGGTATGAGGTAGAAATTTATTTCTATTTGAACACGATGTTGTGTTGATATTAATCCATATTGACTCATTAGGGGTAATTTGAATGAATTACTACCAATTGTGTCACGTGGTGGCCCGGGATATTGGGTAAAACTCGCTGGTAAGAGACTGATG
>NC_090729.1:149136032-149168532 GCF_036898095.1 Palaemon carinicauda
TAACTGCGTTCCTAGTATTACGTATAGGATGGTACATTTTGAGTAGATAAGAATATAGAAGATGGCTATAATTATGAAAAATCTTTTGCAACATGCATAAAGAACTAACAAAACTACGGTGCTAGAGATTAATATCTAGATAAGACATAAGAAATTTAATAGATCGCAAGTTTTTGTTATTATTATTATTATTATTATTATTATTATTATTATTATTATTATTATTATTATTATTATTATTATTATTATTATTATTATTATTACTTGCTAAGCTACAACCCTAGTTGGAAAAGTAGGATGCTATAAGCCCAGGGGCTCCAACATGGAAAATAGCCCAGTCAGAAAGGAAACAAGGAAATAAGAGACTTAATTAACAATTAAAATAAAATATTTTTAGAACAAATTAAGACGTATTTTAAGAACAAATTAAGACGAGAGTCTGCATAGAAAGACCAGACAGGAGAACAATACTCGAAACAGGGTAGAATGAAAGTATTAAAATGTTTCAGAATAGAATGAACACCATAAATCTTAAGAGACTTTCTTAATAAGCCTTTTTTGTGCAGTTGAAGAAGAAACAGACTGAATGTGCTTCTTAAAAGTAAATTTGCAATCAGGAATCATACCTAAAATTTTGAAAGAGACGTATAGAGTAGAGTTAAAGAAACATTATCATTACAAACATCTGGATGTTGAGGAGTCACTGTCTTTGATCTACTTGCATTCGTATTTTGAGTTTTGTTGGGGTTCAACTTTGTGCCGTATAAATTGCTTCAGGCACTAATTTCAGCTTGATGAAATTAAGAAAAACAGAGTAGCATCATCAGAATATGCAACAACTTGAGTTTGGTTTCTCAGACAAACACATATCATGGGCCAAAAGCACTACCCTATTTGCGGAAAATAATAGACAACATTGGATCTACGAAATCGTCAATCTTTATATATATATATATATATATATATATATATATATATATACATATATGTATATATACATATATGTATATACATAAAATATAATATATATATATATATATATATATATATATATATATATATAAAAGGAAAATATCATTTGGATGGCCATCTATTTACAGCCTACCACTGATGATTTTGTGCTGGGTTACCTCTATGGGAATTTCAAGAACCATAAGGCTGCAAACTCCCTTTGCCCTGTCATGTCACGCCCATGCAAGGGGAATTCGACAACCTTATTAATTACTATCAGACAATAAGGACAAGATCCCTCATTACGAAAAATAACACTGTTCCGCCTGTGCAGTACTTTTTGAAGAAGTCTAACATTGTTTATTAGTACTAATGCCCAGTCCATGGTTGCCCTGACCGTTACATTGGAATGATCACGATAAGACTTTCTAGAAGATTGTCCTACCATGTTCAACAGGGAGCCATCAAGATGCACCAACTCCTCAAGCACAACAAGAATTTGGTATGGGATGATATCACTAAAAATACTAAAATCATCAGCAGTCGCCCGGATTTCAGAAGACTTAGGATCCTGGAGGCCCTGCTCATCCAACAAAAACGAGCGAACCTAAACATGACATATGATCCTCCTCCCCTCCTGTCATAGGAACACTACCCCATCGACCTGGAAACAGTGGCGATGAAGATGACGATTAACTGCGCGAAGCTTTCTTGCGACTGAGAATCTCCCACTGAGCACCTCAGCCAATCAGCAAGAAGTTCGGGACTCTTCGAACCTGGACTTTGAGTGGCTGAGCAGCTTGCCTAACTCCGAGCCCCGCTCAGACAACAAGTTGGCCAATCAGTGCTCCACACCAGGAGGTCTGCCTGGACTGATTCGAACCCTGACTCCACCCAACTTTGACAAACATGAGCGTAGTACCAGCCTGGCTGTGACAGAACCCCTCCCAAAGAGTGCCTCAGCCAATGGAAGAGCAGCTCCGGCCCAGACCTGATATATGTTCCACTTCTGCCCACAGCCACCATTCAGCAACTAGGTCCGACGTGACGAGCCAACGAAGTAATATAAATAGAGCCAACTCTACAACTTTTCAATCAGACATCGCCTGATGACTGTAATGTACCAATTTTAACGAGTTTACTTTTAGTAAAATTATAGAATTTTTCAATGTATTATGCTTCCCGGTACTGAGGACAAACATAGCAATTACTGGCGAAATGCAGTACTGAAAAAAAAAATATGAGAAATAAAAAAGCTCAACTGTAAAATAAATTCTGCTGAGGCAGTGATCATATTATCATTATTGTTACTATTATTATAACGACTGGCTTTGCTTACAAGATGTTGTCTATGACATCCCCAAGCATTTTCAAAAAATCATATGAGTCTGATTAATAATTTCTTATAAGGACTGAAATTAGTCTTAGTCTATTAAAGCAGAGAATAAGTAGAATTGAACAGTTTCAAATGTTAAAATACCATCAAATTTCGAAGGAAAATTATTTAGCCAAATGTTGGTAAAGAAATCCGTCAAAATGGGAAATTTAATGTATCTGAAGATTTTGATCGTAATCTTAATTTCACTCTTCCTTTTCCGATTGTTACTCTTTTGCCAAAGTATTTGTAAGGAGTGTTGTTTTCCAAATAACCTAAGTCAGTTTTTTCAGCATCAAAGAAATTCAAGACAATTTGATTTTGGTTCTGTATGCGTAAATTGGGTAGTATGTAGATTTGCAGAAAAAGTAACTTATTTCAACATTTTTTCATCCTATCGAACAATTTGATTGAATAAACGTTGCTCAGTATGTCTCAAAACCTCCGAATAAGATCTTTCCTAACTGATTATTTATAAATTGAATTTCACGTCTAGCAAAGCTCCTTCGCCAGCCACATACACGCGCTGTCCAGTTATTCTGCCAATGTTTGTCAAATGCCATGGCGGGGTAGGGAGTCATACTCTGTGTGCTACAGTAAGGATACGGCTATCTAATTCAGGTTAAATGGAGTGGGATGGTACCTTGGGTTACTAGATATAGCATTGATTTCCCATTAGTTACTAATGCTCAATAGCGGACGCCTTCACATGTGGCATAGAAAACGCAATTGAAATTCCCGTTTTCTATGCAACCAATTGTAACCTGTCCTCAAAATTACGTTAATTATTAGTTTTAAATGTAATTATTTTGGGAATGTCATCATTCTGGTTTTGTTTATATGATGTTTATATTTCATATAACAGAAAATACCCAAAACTCCGATGGTTCTTGATATCCTTTATGAGTCATTTACTTGTCTTTATTTTCTTCTTTTCTATTACTAGCAGATGGGGGTCCATTGGGCCTCTCTATAATGTGAAGGTGTGGCATTTTTTGAGAACATAAGTAAATAATGAAACAGCAACCGAGGGTTTTATGGATCATAATTTGAACAACAAAAGGAGTAAACTTTAATTTGCAATGAAAACGCTGTTCAAGAATGCCAAAGCCAAATATTTCAAAAAGGTTTTGTGGTTTAAAATATGAAATACTATGCAGTAAATCGACCTACCAAAGGCGTCTTTGGCGTAAGTCGTAGTCGTACAAAATACCTGAAAGGATTAATAATGATCTGAATGGGTGCTATCTCTAACATGAATTTTTTTCGACATACATAATGGTATGTTTTCTTGTAAGGCTTTTGGCGATAGGAAATAATGAATATTAAGTGAAGAATATTATATTTTGTGTGTGTGTGTGTGTGAGAGAGAGAGAGAGAGAGAGAGAGAGAGAGAGAGAGAGAGAGAGAGAGAGAGAGAATGTATCCATTCCGACCATTGAATGCTCATTGTCGCCATTAGATCAGTAATCTTCAGTATATATTATATTTAGTCGCTTCAACTTTTTTCGCCATTTTTTTTTCATATTATTTAAAGTATTTGTCATAGGATTAAATCTCATTTATTTGCATAACAAATCAAGTCAATCATTATTTTATTCCGAATTAACAGTGATCTCTTCATGGATTAGAATAATCAATACCGCTTTTTATTTATGGCTTTTCATATAAGGGGATTCAAGTTTCCGTGTCTTAGGTTGCCATGAAACATTTCTCTATAAGACGCAAATTTCGTATATATATACACACACACACACACACATATATATATATATATATATATATATATATATATATATATATGTATATATATATATATATATATATATATATATATATATGTATATATATATATATGTATATACATATACACACACACACACACACATATATATATATATATATATATATATATATATATATATATATATATATATATATATATATATATATATATATGTGTATATATATATACACACACATATATATATATATATATATATATATATATATATATATATATAAATATATATATATATATATATACATATATATATATATATATATATATATATATATATATATATATATATATATATATATATATATATATATATATATATATATATATATATACAGTATATAAACCTACCCATCCCGTGCAGGACCGTCTGAAGAAAACAAATGTGGTCTACCGTTACCAATGTTCCATCCGAGGCAGCTACATCAGGATTACCACCATGCGGCTCTCGAACTGCCTGTCCTGTGCCGTACAGCAGGGTACTAGTAAGGCACATTGCTAACAAACTCATAATAGGTCCATTTTCCGAGAACAAGTCGCGAAAATATGAAAATCATCGGTAGTGCCCCGGAAAGCTAGAGACTTAGAATTCTGGAGACCCTACTGATACAGCAGGAGAAACCTATCTTCAACACCATACAGAAAATATTTTTTTTCCTATCTACCGAAGTAGCACCAGCCACCTACTGTTATTAGAACTACTAATCAAGACAACACAGACGATGACAGCAACTTGCCCGAAACGTAGCATCTCTCAGCAGACAAAGGTGTCTACCGTTACCAATGTTCCATCCGAGAATGCCCAGGCAGCTACATCGGGATTATGCCACCCTGACACTTGCACGACTTTTGGCCACGAATTGGGGCACAAACTGGGAGGCTCCCGCACTGTTCACGGCTAGTTCAGATGAGTTCATGACGAGTTGACGAATAGTTCATGAATGCGTGCCCGTTCGTGTCCATATTGACACGAACTGGCACGACGAGTTCACGCATAGTTTGCGCATAGTTTGCGCACTTCCCGCATTGACACGACGAGTTTGCGCAATCCGGACGGTGTCGTACCGACTTGGCCACGCCATATAATAACGGTGCCTCTCCAACCCTTGGACATTTTTTGGATTGGCTTTGGAAGAGACAACAGGCTTAGTGTCAGAGACACCATTGCAAAGAGGAGAAGATTCCTATACCTGGCAGCTGCTCTAGACACTGTTGAAGAGCAGCAGAAAAGGCTGGCAGAGCAGAAGAGCAAGAAAAGGCAACCCTACCTCGAAGAAAGATACAATTAGCACAAGGGCTGATGAAGGTTAATTATAATTATATCATATTTTCTACCACAACTATATATAAACGTTTTCCCTATTAATGTGAGTAAAATGAAATAACCCTCAAATCGAAAGTACGAATAATGTGAGCACTTTGAGAAAATCGCTTATAACTTTTTTCAACTGACAAAAATACGATGTCGCCTGCAGAGAGAGAGAGAGAGAGAGAGAGAGAGATTCCATCAGTTATTATTATTATTATTATTATTACTAGCTAAGTTATAACCCTAGTTGGAAAAGCAGGATGCTATAAGCCCAGGGGCTCCAACAAGGAAAATAGCCCAGTAAGGAAAGGAAACAAGGAAAAATAAAATATTCTAAAAGTAACAACATTAAAGTAAATATTCCCTATTTAAACTATAAAAACTTTAATAAAACAAGAGAAGCGTCAAGGAAGCTCTATATATAACCCCCCACAATGACGCGAGCGCCACCGTCGGGCAGTAGTCGTGAACTGCTAGTGAACTGTTTGTGAACTGTTCGTGAACTGATCGTGAACTGCTGGTGCCATACGCAAATTGTTCGTGAAGTGCGTAAACTAGTCGTGAGCTGCTCATGCCATCAATGCGTGAAGTACACGTGAACATGTGAGTGGGAAGGCACGGCCACGCTGCGGCGCGCACATATTCGTGAACATGTCGTCAACTACTCGTGAACTCGACGTGAGCTGTTCGTGAACTATTCGTGGCAGTTCGTGACAGTCGTGGCATGGCACACATTACCACGCAGTGGCACTCATCCTCCCGCATCGTCCCGACGAGGTCACTACAAGTTCACGAACGGTTTGCGCATAGTTCACGACCCGGTTGTGAATTTTTGTCGTGACCAAAATTTTTAACATTTCAAAATTCTCGTCACGACATGCCATGATGTCACGACGGGTTTACGTACACTTCACGCCAGTTTACGACTAGTTTGCGCATTGGCACGACTCGAGTCGTGCCAATGCGTGCCACAAATTCGTGCAGGTGTCAGGTTGGCATTACCACCATATGGCTCTGAAACCGCCTGTCCTGTCCCGTAGAGCAAGGTGCCAGTAAGGCACATTGCTAACATACCCATAAAAGGTCCATTTACCGAGAACAAGTCGCAAAAGTACGAAAATCATCGGCAGTGCCCCGAAAACTGGAGACTTAGAATTCTGGAGACTTAGAATTCTGGAGACTTAGAATTCTGGAGACCCTACTGATACAGCAGGAAAAAACTATCCTCAACACCACGCAGAAAATATTTTTTTCCTATCTACCAAACAAGCGCCAGCCACCTACTGTGATTAGACATACTAATCAAGACAACACCGACGATGACAGCAACTTGCCTGAAACGTAGCATCTCTCAGCAGGAACTACAGCCAATCAGAGAACATAGTCCTCTAACCAGGAATCTCAGACACATGACTCATTCCTTCTCCGATCACCTGGCCCAGCACTCACCCAGGAACACAACCCCCGGCAAAGCTACTACCTTTGCCCTAGGGGCATTCCCAACCAATGAAAATTCGACGCTCAGAATTAAACCAACTCAGATTCATATAGATACAGCCATGAAGCCCTCATCTATCACTTATTCTTCAAGACTGATGATGAGCATTTCAAGCTGGAAGGTACTTCCAGCTTGAAACGCATTGTAACTTGACCTCACTCTTGAGTACGACAAGAAAAAGATCACTGAACCCTGGAATGGATCCTAGACTTAGTGCATGAACCACTTAGTGATGAATATCCATATCCTTTCTGAAAGATTAGCATAACAGAGTTACTAGCAAATTACAGTCCTGTTGGAAAGAAGAAAATTTGACCAATAGAAAAGGTGCTTTATAAAATTATCGTCAATGACACAGCAATTGTCTTCAATCAAACATGTATAAGGAGGGCCTTCTAACAAAGTATATTGATAGCCATGTAATATCCCTTTTAAAAATGGGTTTTAGGTAAAAAGATTAATACTAAACACATCATCTTGACACATGCTCCGTGGAATTAAAATCTTCATATCTCTTTGTGCTGATGCAATTTCTTTCAAAGTTTCCTATATTTGGAACTCAGCTTTATTAAGAAGGTGCTGTATATCAAGTGATATAACGTTTAATTAGTCTCATTGTTTTTTAGGACTTAATCCCATAATTCTCATTATGGAAATTGATGAAAGCTGCATTTCCATTCACCTATATTTATAGGAGTCTTGTAACATCCTTGCTAACATTTCTAGCCCATATGCACAAACACAAGTTATTATTCATATATATACATATATATATATATATATATATATATATATATATATATATATATATATATATATATATATATATATATATATGTGTGTGTGTGTGTGTGTGTATATATATATACAAATATATCATAAGCTGTTGCTAACTTTTCTAGCCCATATGCACAAACACAAGTTATTATTCATATATATATATATATATATATATATATATATATATATATATATATATATATATGTGTGTGTGTGTGTGTGTGTGTATATATACAAATATATCATAAGCTGTTGCTAGTCCATTGCAGAACAAAGTCCTCAGACATGTCTTTCCACTTGTATTTATATATATAAATATAAATATATATATATATATATATATATATATATATATATATATATATATATATATATATATACATATATATATATATAAATTATATATATACATATATATATATATATATATATATATATATATATATATATATATATATATATATATCTGTGTGCGTGTTTTGTGTATTACAATATCAACTTCGCATTCTTATGGGAAAAAGATTTCTTATATCTGAACTTAGGTGATTAAATATAACAAACTTAAACTTATAGGAAAGTATTTTTTTTTTCTTTTCATAGATGGCCATGGGAACAAATCCTTGATGTATGATCTGGATTACTTTTGAATTCTGCTTTAGAGTTTCTTTTCCCGCTTTAGTAAGCAAACAAAAATACTGGCGTTTCAAAGACCTTTCTTGCTATATTTAAATAGATATGAAAATCGCATTCACCTTTTCTGTCCGAGAATGCATTTTTTTTTTCTTTTCACTGGGCCGAAAGGATTTCAACGTCACAGACATTCTGAGCTTTGACACTGGCCCGTCATCTTTGACATTCCTCGTATCTTCAATAAAACGCTTCTCTTTTTGAGTAGAAAATCCGGTGGCCTCTACACTCTACAGTGTCCCTCCCGGCGGTACCATTCCTCCACTGAAAACGCGACAGTTCAGCAATTTATTGTTGATAAGCCGCTCCAAATTTCTCTTGTGTCTGGTCTTTTTCTTATCTCGCACATGCTCATATGAGAGAGAGAGAGAGAGAGAGAGAGAGAGAGAGAGAGAGAGAGAGAGAGAGAGAGAGAGAGAGAGAGAGAGAGAGAGGGGGGCTATCCTTCAAATCTGCCATATTTTGTTTTTGATGTTGTGAAAACAGTTGAATGTCCAAATAAACAACGGGCTTCTTTTATAGCCTTTTCTCGCTCTTTTATGATTCTTATTTCATGTAGTAGTTTCTATTTCTTTATTCAGTTTCTATTCTCTACTTTCTTCCTCTGGCTTTAAAGATTTTGTTGTTCAAAAAAATACTTGAAATACATCTTTTCTCCTAAATCTGCGTTACGATTATTCTCTGTTGTTATAATTCCTTTTTTCTTATGGTCGGATTTTTCATAATCTCCGTCTTTATTGTACTATCTATGCTCTTCCCTTTTCCATTATTATCAGTTGCTTTATTTTTATGAATATTCATTGATCTATATTTTCTCCTTTGCTTCCTTCAGCTTCCATTTTTAGTACTCATTATTGTGATGTAGAATTCCTTTGGGTATCCCTCTCTCAGGCAAAATGTTTTAATTCCCTCATTGCCCTTTTCACATGGAGTGCGTCTTCCCTTCTTGGCTATTATGTCTCGCCCATTCATTTTACCAATTCTCCTAATGAAAAGTCTTTATTCTTCCTTTATGGCAATAACCTTCACCACCACTCCGTTGCCTTTCGGGTCCGTGAGCTCTCAGGAGCACGTGATGAGAACGGTTTCTCTGATGGAATAACAAATGTCAAGAGATTCTTCTAAGATCGGACCATCTTGCTGATATTTGGAACTATGAAAAGAATTATTTTGTTAACTTTTTATGTATATTGCTTTTTGAAAAATGCTCGCTGTTGGATTTATATTTTCCCTTCTATCATTCACATTCCTGACTTGCATTATCATTACACATGTACATAAAATAGTTACTTTCTTGTTAGTGCTGGATTTTGTTATCCTCTTACTATTTATTTTGGATGTGTGTGTTTTGTTATGGGTAATTTTTTCGCAAATTAATAGCTTTGGGATTAATTAGCTATAAATGAAAGAATTCTGTGCAGCCTTAAAAGCTATTTACAATCAAATTTTGTCAGATGTAATTACCTATAATTAGAGATATCGTGCATACTAACCGCTTCCTCTAAATCACATTACTAATTTTATTCAGTTCCATGAAAAAATATACAGGGTATTAATTATATAGATCTCTTATATTTAGGATTTTTATGTTCTTTCTATACAGATTAAGAGATTCTTGTTTGAATCTATATATCTGTCAGAAAACTTGATCATAGTTTAATAATATTAGCGTAGTCACATTCATAGTGGCCACATATTGTCCAAAAGCACTGCTCTCCATTAATTTTTCATACATATTAACGACACGCTATTGGATGATGAATGGAGGTTGTTTCCAGAACACACGCACACACACAAAGACACACACACATTTATATATATATATATATATATATATATATATATATATATATATATATATATATATATATATGTATATATCTATCTATCTATATATATATATATATATATATATATATATATATATATATATATATATATACATACATATATATATATATATATATATATATATATATATATATATATATATATATATATATATATATATATATATATATATATATATATGGGCAGCGCCATGAGAGCTCGATGTTTTGATACCAAGAAAAGTTCTTTATGGGGAAGCTTAGCCCCACCACCCTTTTCCTTGACTCCACTAATTGATGGTACCTAATTAAAGCAGGGCGTACTTGCAGGTGATAGAAGAGATCGAACTAATCCCAAAGATTTGCAGGTTTAACTTAGAATAATTTGGTTACGGTGCCTACCCTCCTACCCCCTAGATAAGGCCATGTTTTGATGGATATTATGAACATGAGTTGTGATTGCATTAAGGCCCACATAATGGCCTATCATGGCGGGGACTGATTCGTTTAAAGACGAACCTGTAACTGTATGATTAGTATTTCTTCAATATTACTGGTCTCCATTTAATTTCTTATAACTTCATTATTATGTGTTATATATATATTTAACTTTCCTCAACTACATATATAACTCTATTTTGACATTATTTACCTAGATTGAAGGTAGTAGTTTTGAGAAATAACTACGAGGATGCGTTTAACTGTCTTATGCTTCCTAGTTTGTTGTGTTACCTTTTGAGGGGTTCTTCCCTTCCAAATGAAAGTTCCCTTTTGTTTGTTAATTCTCTTTTATTTTAGACTTAATCCTTTTTTTCTTTGTTTGGAAATGAATTGCTATTTAATTTTACGCATTCGTTAACCCTCACAATCCCCGTTAGACGTAACTATTATAGTCCGACTATCTGGATTATTTTCAGCCTTTGTATTCTTTAACTCACCATTGCCCCTTGTGTCTGCGGCTTTAATAACTCATTTCCGCTCGCACTATATCGCTAAGAATGTATGCAACCAAAGGTTACGATGCATGACGTAAAAGGGAAGCTCCCTTAGCTGCTTCCGTGCAGGAAAAACTGACGCGCAAGTTATGCTAGGGAATCACCCAATCTAACCACCAGTCCTAAAAATTCATGGCCAGGCCAAGGCCATCTTGTCTAGTTAAGGACAAAGTTTGGGTCGCTGATAAGGAGATCTTGTGAAGGTCCAGGGACTGGAATTTGACTTTTCCAGCGGAGAGAGGGTTGCTGTTTGAATACTCATTTTTAAAACATCGTTTCATCACGTTATTACTCGTCCTATTTTGCCTTTGGAAAAATCCCCGAATTTTTAGTCTCCTTACTCTTTCAACATACTATGTTATCTTTCCAACCCCGGAATCCTTTTACCACGTAACTGCATCTCTAATTATCTCATTATATCGGTCTGCTAAACTAAAAAAAAAAAAGAAAAAAAATTCTGACTATTGTCATTCCTCTCTTTGTAAACTTTCATATACTACAAAACCCCTTATGTTCCCAACAAAATATACTGCATGGCTCAGTTTGAATTTGTAACTTTCTTTCTCTTCCTCGTATATATATATATATATATATATATATATATATATATATATATATATATATATATATATATATATATATATATATATATATATATTTGTGTGTGTATATATTAATATATATATATATATATATATATATATATATATATATATATATATAAAATTTGTGTGTGTATATATTAATATATATATATATATATATATATATATATATATATATATATATATATATATATATATATATATATATATATATATACTGTATATGTATATATATATATATATATATATATATATATATATATATATATATATATATATATATATATATATTCATATAACTTAAAAAAAGATGTATTTATACAGATATAAATACATAAACATACAGACATATATGCAGTCGGTAGCATGGAACAGTTTTCTATTTGATACGTGACTCAACTTTGCAGGTTAGCAGAGTTTTCAACTTCCAACTATTGAATTTCAACAAAGTGAACAGTCATATTAAGTGCTACTACCAAGTCCATTTCAAATTCAATATAAGCTGCTTCATTTTTCCTTTTCCATTTTTGTTTAAACAACATGTTTAAACTTCATGCGTTTTTAATTTTCATTTTCTTTATAGTATTTCATATTTGTTCTCTTTTGTTTTATCGTCTCTCATTTCTTTCTCGTATTGTCTCTCATATCCATTACATATACCCATCTTTTTTAAATTTGTATGTTTCCTCGCTTTTCAAGCATATCTCCAGGAATTTTCCACTTTTAGCATCTTCGTACAAAACCGTTTCCAGACATTTTCCCTATGAACACCCAATTATTGCCAAGTATATTAAAACCTTCTTTAAAGTACGCCTCTCTCTCCCAAGAATTCATTATATCTTCTATTTTTTGTTTGAGTTTTATTCCAATATTGTTTCATCGGAATTGAAGTAACGTTGGGTCTAAGGCATACCTAAATTGGTGACTTCTAGGAAAGGACTTGCACTTATATTACATAAGACCCTTCAACCTCCGTGATGCAGGCTTTGGGATGGCAGCCTCGCTCAATTGCTGAAATTCAGAGGGGAACCATCCGGCACGATCTCCTCTCAAGGAAGACTTGTGTAGTTAATTATAAATATGTAGGGTGTCTATCAAGTCTTTTATTATTTTATTAAATATATTACAAAAGCATAAGATTGAACTGTTTTGCCTCATTCAATACATCTGTAAATGGGTACCGTTAGTTGCATAGTCTTATCGATAGGGATTATTGATTCAGTGATCTTTTTCTTTAGATCAGTGACGTCTCTCACAAGCCACTGGTATGGAAATGTTTGATTTTGGAACTCAATAACATGTTGTCGTTAATGTGATGGTGCATCATCTTTTTAGAAATGATGGTTCGTAGAAACTCATTTAGTGCCACATATTTAGTCAAAAGGTCAAGGTAAACATCTGCGGTAATTGATCTCTCATTAAAGAAAAATGGACCTATGATTTGAATGCAATTGAGCCCACATATTCACATTCAGCTTTGAACTATCTCGGTGAATTTTCCTAGCCACATGGGAATGTTCCGATCGCCAGATTATCACATTATGTGCGTTAAATTCCCTTTAAACATGAAATATAGTTTCAACACTAAAACAATCTCGGTTGAGGAACGTTTCACCCTCCATATTCAATTATATAGTTTCGCTGAGTCCCCGTGTTCAATTTTGTTTCAATAACCCGTGACATACATTGTGCCTTTTCCTAAAGAGTATTAATTTTAAAGGGTCAATTTAGTTTACACATTTCATTCAAGAGGGTATCTGAAATACACAAATACAGTGAGATTAAAATCTTTGATAACTTCTGAGTACATAGAACCAATCTTGTTAAGATATCTCATCAATGGCTTTGGTGATATATCTTTCAAACTCTTAAGGGTCATTGTGAACACCTTATATAAAGGTTGTAGATTGGCCAAGGCACCAGCCACCCGTTGAGAAACTATTGCCAGAGATTTATTGGGTCATTTCACTGGCAAGATAATACTGTGTTAGATCCCTCTCTGGTTTCGGTTCATTTTTCCTTGGCCTACACATACACCGAATACTCTGGCCTATTCTTACCACATTCTCCTCTGTCCTCATACACCTTACAACACTAAGATAACCAAGAGGTTTTTCACTCAAGGGGTTAACTACTGCACTGTAATTGCTCAGTGGCTACTTTCCACTTGGTAAAAACAGAAGAAACTCTTCAGATATGGTAGGCAACTCCCCTAGGAGGAAGATACTCCAAAATCATACCATTGATCCTTAGTCTTGGGTAGTGCTATATTCTCTATACTGGGTCTTCCACTGTCTTGGGTTAGAGTTCTCTTCCATAAGGGTACACTCTGACACACTGTTCTATACGATTCTTAACTTCTTTTTTTCGTCACTGGGCTATTTTTCCTGTTGGAGCCCTTGGCCTTATACCATCCTACTTCTCCAACTAGGGTTATAGCTTAGCTAGTAATAATGATAATAATAATAATAATGATAATAACAATAATAGTAATAATAATAATAATAATAATAATAATAATAATAATAATAATAATAATAATAATAATAATACAGTAATAACAATAATCATCATCATCATCATCATCCTACTGTTCATCTCTCAAAATATACCAAAATATCGTTCCAAAATAGGAATAAACCGGAAGGCAATGATATATTTCTTACTAGATCTTTTCTTTCCTAATGATATTGCAAGAGTTAGACTATGCCATTAATATGAAGACCTGAACTAAGTACCGAGGGACAACATATCTTTAGAAATTTAGAAGGAAAAATAAATTCTAAGCGAAATATGTTTTTGTCAGGAAAAAGGATAAACATGAAAAAAGTCAACTTTACATTCCTGTTGAGGAGCTAAGTTGTCAATTATATACAGCCCCACGGACACGATAATAAGAAGTTAAGGCTGAAAAAATATATATATGTTTTTGGACGGATAATACTACATACTGATCGCGTGTAAAAATATTTAAAAGTTTAAAAGGGTAAGATAAATAACAACGCAATGTTTACGTATATACTCCTATATATATATATATATATATATATATATATATATATATATATATATATATATATATATATATATATATATATATAGTGTGCTACTTTTATAAGCACACATTGAGTATGTGTTGTTTAAGATGTGTATAGCTGGATAACGAAGTACATCTTATTAGCTTTAAAAGTATTTATTTGTTAAAAACAACAGAGTTAAACATCTCCATCACTGGAAGGAGCTGGTTTGGTCAGATGACTAATTCTGGTGAAGTATAGATATGAACTGACTAAATTATCGATATCACAGATATCGTAGGCTTAGTTGACATAGCAGTCTTGTCACAATCTCGGAAGACACCTGCATCCGGTGACATCACAAACTTTCACACGCTGATGCATTGGTGTTGACGTTTAAGAAAAATGTTACATTGTTGAGGCTGCATTGTGCGTCCTGTTTATGATTTGAATGACTACAGCAAGTCCCACGGCTAGCATCTTCATCCGAAATGACATATTACGTCATGTGTTTTAAACATGTAATATTAACTATTACATAAGCTCGGCCAGCTATCTCATTTTTTTCACAAAAATTTAACAACAAGCCAAAACATGTTTACTAGGTGTGATTGGATATATGTATTATTCTTTGTTTAACTTTAGCCATAATCAAACGAGGACGAATGTCCAAATAGGCCCATTAAAAAATAATAACAATAATGCTTATGAAAAGATATTACCAAAGCAAAGAAAAAAAATGCATGATAAAATAAAGATCATATATATGGTACATTGCTAGCAAACGATTATATGGTACCAAAAAAAAAACTACTGACTTACATATGATTCGGTAACTTGTTAAAGAATAATTGTTACCTTTGTCAGAAACATAGATTAACATAATACGGTAACTAATAAAAATATTTGCTACCTTGGTAAAAATTCAATTTTTTAGTGCACAAACACGAATTCCTGGTACGTACACGTACCACGGTTTCGTACATATATATATATATATATATATATATATATATATATATATATATATATATATATATATATATATATATATATATATATATATATATATATATATATAGGGCTGATATATTTTATTAGATGCCCATAGATTCTGTTAATTTATATATATATATATATATATATATATATATATATATATATATATATATATATATATATATTTTTTTTTTTTTTTTCTCTTTTCTTTTTAACATTCCGGCTTATATATTTTATTAGATGCCGAGAGAAAAATGATTTATATTTTTTTTAAATGTTTTAAATGTATTTTTAACAATGCAATGTAGATAATTTCTTCAATTACATATTACTAGCGTACTAACAGCTTTTCTTACAAACTCTATTTCCAACAATTTACTCCTTTAGCGAATGAGGTGGCCACTTCAAACGGCTTTAAACTGAATTAAATAAGGAGTATTGTCTGGACAAGGCGAAACATTTCGTTGTAGCTGCCTGCTGTGCCGTAACCTACGCCAAACAAGGATGTTCACGGCGATAAATATCACCACCGTGAGAACCAGACCTGCTAGTAGTATGGGGTGAAGGATTTCCTTATAAGTCAGTGACAGGTGGTCCCTTTCGGTAAGCTTCATCAACCGCTTTGCAACCTGTTTGTTATACGGGAGAGGGAGTGCTGGCATTGTAGAGGTCCACGTGAAGTTCGCGAAGTAGGGTCGTTCTCTGATGAGTGTCCGTAGACCAGTCACCATGGAATTAGGGGAAGTCCCGATACAACCATCTGCTGCGACGAAGATGTGGGTGAAGGACGTGGATCTGTCAGGGCATGATACATTGAAGCCATCCTTGTCGTATCGTATCCACGAGCCATTGTTCAGTCTGCAATTGAACTCATTATTGTCAAAGAGATAAAGCTTATCCAGACAATTTTCACTTGTATGGGAGAGAGCACCGTCTAGCACTATACCTAACTCGCGTGAATCCATTAAGTTTTTATGGAATTCAAATGAGTCAGCTGTACATATTTTTCTATCCATTGCGTCTGAACAGTGAGTTAATTGATTTAAGTCTTTAATGACCGTACATGTTTCCTTGTCTGGGGAAATCAATACGTGTCCTGTCAAACTGGATATTACTGGATTTGAGTGATTCGTCATGAAAGTCGGAAATGGTGATATCCTGTAAGATTGCCAGGCATCAGAAGAATCAAAGGGAATTGTAATCATAATCTTGTTATTATCAACGTTTACTGTAATTAGGCTGTAATAAAATTCTAACCTATGTTCGTCTAACAAAGGAACATAGCCTAGTTTATCCCTTCCGTTCTCCAGAATTAACTTTAAGTAATTTATAGGCAACAAATGGGGCGACAGTACACCTTTAGTTGCTAACGTGATAGCTTCTACATAATCCTTAGATTTCTCAATGAAATATGCAATTCTGTTATGTATGTGATCTATCTTTGAATCATAATACGTTAATGTTGCCAACAAATCCTGTACTTCCATAATCTGAATGATATTATTTGAATGTTCATTTACTAAATCCATAATTTTATTGATTGAAGCTAACTGATCCCTTAGTTCTGACATAATCAATTCATCTTCATGAGTCAAGAACTCAATTTTCTTATTTTGATTACTAATTTTAAGACGATTGGAAATTACTAAACCTAAACTTGCAACAGACCCAAAGATGTTTAATGCAGCATAAATAAACGGATTTCGTCTTTCTTTATGTTCGTGTCCTACAGTCCACATCAAAAGGTCATAAGCCAAAGATCCTGTCTCGTAAGTCTTATTTTTCAAGTCATCAGATAGCATCTCTGCAACTTTTAATGTTGATCCAAGCAAACTCTCTGTAGTCAAATGAAAATGTCTTCTATGCAACTCATCCAATGAGGCAGAAAACCTTGAAATGGCGGTTCTTAAGCTAGTGACATCATTCTCTTGAAGAAAAATTGCTTGCATATTCACTTCTACAACTACGTTGGTTGATGTAATAAAAACGTCTTCTTGTCTTTCAACTATAGTGCCATATTTAAAATTTATACTTTTAGTTTTAGAGCTCATCCCACACGAGAAAAATGTCTGAGCGAACAATATCACTCCCAACAACAAAAAATTCATCTTGGAAACCTGTAACGAGAAAAATATATGTAATTACTCCTGTATTAAAAAGAAAACTTTTAATCACATAAAATAAAAAAAAATCTTTCCCTCACTTCTTTTCCTCTCTTTTCTTTTTAATTTCTTATGTGAGCCAATGGTACTATTCTCTCATCCGTGGGTTGGGATACGTTTTGAACTCTAAACCTATTGGCCGTTAATATTTCCAAAATGTTAAATGGGCCTTCAAACTTAGGTGTTAGTTTATAATTGAGCCCTTTTCGTACATTGATTTGAATATAAACGTTATCACCCACGGTATATGTTTTAGTTGGTTTCGCTGTTTTATCATGATTCCTTTTCATTATGATTTGTGATTCTTCTAAATTCTTTCGAAGGATATCATATCGACTTATACTTGCATTTATACATTCTTTTAAAGGATTTGATAGATTAGTTGTAGGCGTTAATACATGGAAAGACGTTCTAACTGGGGTACCATACAATGCTTCATGCGGTGACATTTTAATTGATATATGATATGAATGATTCAGAGTACTCAGTGCCGCCAGTATTGCAATATCCCAGTTGGGGTCTGATCCCCCTAGTGTTACTCTTAATATATTTAATATCTTCCTATTTGCTCTTTCCACTAGCCCATTCGACTCCGGGTGATATATCATGGTATTTATTTTCTTTATGCTGAGGAATTCACACAATGAGGTAAGAAAGTGATTATTAAATTCACCACCCGAGTCTGAGATTATTATGTGTGGAATTCCATGTTTACAAATGTAACACTCGTAAAATTTCCTAGCGCATTCAATCGCAGTTTTAGTTTTAAGCGCTATTAGTTCTGTATATCGAGTTAAAGCATCCATAATTACTAAGAGGTGCTTATTTCCTCTGTCTGACTTGTAAAATCCTGTTAACAAATCTAAATGTATTCTTTCAAAGGGTTGATTGGGCACAGGATAAGCTCCTAGGCTGACAGGTGTTTTCGTATGCCCTTTGTTTTCCTGACATGTGCGACAATTAGCTATGTGTCTTTTTATATCTGTAAGCATCGTATGCCAATGAAACAATGATTTGGCTTTCTGTGACATTAATGAGAACCCCGGGTGTCCATGTAATGGATTTGAATGCAACCAATTCAGGACAGTGGAAATAAGTGAGATTGGTACTACTACCTGGTCGTTAGTTACATGTGGTGTATTGTGGGTTTTCCTTGTCACAGTCCTACACAGAATATTATCTTTGATCATATAATTCTGCTGCTTATACTTTATATATTCCTTTTCCTTATGATTGCCTTTCAAAGCATTTATAATTGTTTCTATTTTCTGATCTTTTCTTTGCTCAGTCTGTAACGATTCAGCGCTCCAGCCTAAATCTTCTTGTTCAGATATTGTTTTTACAATAGGCATGGATGTTGATATATCTATTAATTCAGCTAAAGGCTCTGTACAAGATGACACGGGGTTGCGTGATAATGCATCCGCAATGATATTTGCTTTCCCAGGTAAATACCCGATTCTTGCGCCAAAATCTTGAATGATCAAATGCCACCGAGTTCGTTTAGGGCTGTGGTTGAAGCCTTTAAAGAACTCGGTTAGTGGTTTATGGTCAGTAAGAACCTTAACGGGATAACCGTAAATTATGAACTTAAAATGCACTAGTGAATTAACAATAGCTAGCCCTTCCTTGTCTATTACTGCATACTTACTTTCGGAAGTTCTCAATTTTCGAGAATAGAAAGCTATCGGGAAAAATTGTTTATCATATTGCTGAAGCAATACCCCTCCTACTCCTAAGTAGAATTCCTTACCGAAGTCAGGAAATTTTAAGATAGGAGAACTACACAGTTCATCTTTCAAGGTATTAAACGCCTGTTGATGTTGCTCAGACCATATGAAATCTACGCCCTTCTTCATAAGATCAATTAAAGGAGCGGCTATTATTGAATAGTTGCGTATAAAACGCCTGTAATATCCACTACAACCCAGAAATTGCTGTATTCCCTTGACATTAGTAGGTATGGGAAAATTACGTATAGCCGACACCTTATCATGGACTACTTTAAGACCTTGGCTTGACACCATGAAACCCAAATATATTAATTCTGTTTTGAAAAATTCACACTTACTAATCTTTACCCTTAAGTTATGTTGTCTTAATCTCTGTAGTACTAGTTCTAACTTACGTAGATGTTCTTCTAAGGTGTTGGAAAAGATTACAAGATCATCCATATAGGCATGCAATATATCCCCTAACAAGTCTCCAAACACTATGTTAATCATTCTTGTAAATGTTATAGGAGCACAACGTAAACCAAAAGGCATCCGTAAAAATTCATAATGTCCCCTGGCTGTACTGAAGGCTGTGTATGGGATACTATCTTCTTCTAATGATATCTGGTGAAAGCCTTTAAGTAAGTCCAAACTGGTAAAATATTTATTCTGACCTAACAAAGACAAAATATCGTCAGTACATGGCACTGGGAATCGATCAGGGATCGTTTCCTCGTTTAGACGACGAAAGTCGACGCAGATACTCCATGTTCGATCTTTTTTCGGTACAACTATTAAAGGAAAATTGTAAGGGCTGTTTGATTTCCTAATGACTCCTTCTTCTAGCATTTTACCTACTTCATCATTTATTTCATTCTGGAATTCATAGGGAGTCTGTACGAGGGTACATAGATAATTTTCTGCTTGTCCTTTAACCTTATTTGATGCTAGATCACATCTGTTTTTCCTAAGGATCCATCCGTAGTGGAAAAAACATCATGATATTTAGTTAAAAGTTCAAAAATTTTCTGCTGAATTTCTTCGTCTTGAATGTCTTTACTGATTTTATTTTTAATAGATCGCAAAAGGGATTCATCCGCAACTGATTGAGAGTGATTGATTTCAGCAACGGTAAGAATACGATGTTTATAAACTTCTACATCCAAGATATGTTGATTTTTGTGAATTACTAAAGTGTTATTTAAATGATTACAGACTTCAATATTACATTGTTGATGTGAGCCTACTGTATAAATAGCTTGTGTGACAGACAATCCGTTAGTTTTCAAAGTATCGGAAAGGATTAATATTTCAGATCCCGGTAATGTTTTCTTTATTTGCACTATTAAATTCGAAGGTACATTTGGTTCGATAGATTGCGTGCAAGATGATATTACGGGTGAACGAGAATTCTGCTGGGTCGCGTATATTATTTCTTTATTAGTGAGACAAGTTATTGGTTCTTCAACGTACGTTATGGTTACATTTGTCGTCTCCTTTTTATCCAAAACTGATTTTAAGGTATTAGAAGACTTATAGAATTTCCCTTTGATATACACGCCGTGCTTGGCAGGGGCTAAAATAATGTTTTGATTTCCCATAGATGGGTATCCTATAATTATAGCTGGATACATATTAATGTTTTTTACAACAACAAATGTATCGGCAAACGTGCGTTTACCGACTTTGAACTGAACATGAGTTATGCCTATGACATTTAATTCATTATTTCCTATACCCGAAAGTCTAATTCCGGATTTTTCAATCGGAAAGTTCGAAAACAACAAATGATGTGTCTTCAAATCCATGATATTACGTGGACTACCAGAGTCAAGAAATAACGTAAAGGATTTGTGTTCTAAATTTACAGCATATAAGGTTGGCCGTAACTCATTTTGGCTTATTATTGTATGAATTCGTTGCAAATCTACGGGAGCATGCACTGTTTTACTTAATTCGGCTGTGTGTTTCATAGGAAAATCTATTGTCTCACAATTATCTGATAAAACATTAAATTGATTATTCAATACTATTGATGTTGACATGAATGACCTTGACCCAACATCACTCTCTTCCCCTCTAGAGTTAACTATGTGGTATTTGCTTTGCTCTGCACATTCTGAAAATTAGTCTGACCTTGCGAGGTCTGGTTTGACGACCCAGGCTCAGCGATATTCGAAGAAGTGTTTGTTTGTTTTGGACTCTGAACTGCATTGACATTTGGTTGTTTCTTCTTATTGTTAAAATGAGGATTTTTCTTTTTATTTCCATATGGAACTGACTGTGGAATTGACTGTGTATTTCTGGGATTCTGTTGTGTCTTACGCAAGTAACATTGGCTATATGAATGTGTTGCACTGTTGTGAATCGAGCAGAATTTCGTTCTGCAGTCCGCGCTTAAGTGACCTTGACGTTTGCAATTATAACACGTCATTCCCGCTACTTGACTGCTAACTACGTTCACTGTTTGTGGCTTTGTTTCATTCTTTGCAAAAACTTGAGTTAACACGGGATCGAGATCTGGACACTTGGACATGTGTTTCTTTATCTGTTTATAGACATCCAATTCCGTACTTGCAGGCGTTAACTTCTTATCAAAACACCACACTAAAGATTCAGGCAACATAAGTGTCATGCAAGTTAAATACATTAATCGTAAAAAATCTTTCACTGAGATGTTATCGCTAGTAACCCAAATGGAATGACCTAAAATGTCCTGATATTCATTAAGCCTATCAGCTATGAGAGCTGCTCTCTCAATAACATTAAGCCGATTCACAGTGGCTTGATTAAGTGTATTTCGTAACGTTAATACTACATCCAAGGCTTCCTCACCCCCATAGACCGCGCGTAACCTAACTTTGAAATCATCCCAGGTAACTGCTTCTTGAAATGAAACACCTCTTAAATACACACTCGCATCCCCCTTAGAAAAATCTATAAAACTTTTAGCTTCTTGTAATTGTACAAAAGGGTCTACGATTTGTTTGGCATTTAAATGGGCATCGACGGATGAAATCCATGACTCCACATTTTGTGGCAAGAACCCGTTGACCCGACCCTGAAAAGGAAGGATTGCTGACCTGGCATTTACAAGCGTCACAATTGGAGGAGGATTAGTCTGGGCTACACCACTAGGTCCAGGGGTAGGGCTCACAGGGGGACTCATGACTGCTGTATTTCTTTTCCTATCTCTTCGACCCCTTGCAATTCTATCAAAATATCCATATGAGTACAGACGTCCACTGCGTAAACGCATATTTATAACAAAATTCCCCAAACAATGTTACTAATCCCAAAACATTTCCCGAGAATTTATGAAAGAAAAAGGAATTAGCACAAAGAGAGAAAAATTCTAGATGAGAATTCGGAGTTGAACACAGTTTCCTTTAATGAACGGAAACAAAGGATTAGCAATTCACTCACCCCAGTAATAATCGACTAACGACTCGTGATAACTACACTTCACTGCCCAAACTGGAATGAATTCAAAAATTTGTACTTAGCTTATATATGGGTCTGTGTGATGTCGACACATCCTCTCTCTCTCTCTTGATGTTTTGTTAGCGATGTATCGTTCGAGTTTCTTGTTGAATGTAGTGCTTCCTGGGTATGTTTTGCAAACGTTGAACGCCAGTCCTTGGGTTTCCTAGGATGTTGATTGAAGATCCAGTTCATCTGTTTGTATTCATAACATTCATTAATGTTAACTATTTCAATGGACTATATTACTTAGTCAAAATTGTAGATTCATGTAGATAATGTTGAGTTCTTGAAGATCTTTCTCTGGTTTTACAGCTTTTATTTTGAAGTCTTGAAGATCTTTCTCTGGTTTTACAGCTTTTATTTTGAAGTCTTGAAGATCTTTCTCTAATTCTTAGAGTTTAACCGCTGCCACCATTTATTAGTGTGCTACTTTTATAAGCACACATTGAGTATGTGTTGTTTAAGATGTGTATAGCTGGATAACGAAGTATATCTTATTAGCTTTAAAAGTATTTATTTGTTAAAAAATAACAGAGTTAAACATCTCCATCACTGGAGGGAACTGGTTTGGTCAGATGACCAATTCTGGTGAAGTATAGATATGAACTGACTAAATTATTGATATCACAGATATCGTAGGCTTAGTGGACATAGCAGTCTTGTCACAGTCTCGGAAGACACCTGCATCCGGTGACATCACAAACTTTCACACGCTGATGCATTGGTGTTGACGTTTAAGAAAAATGTTACATTGTTGAGGCTGCATTGTGCGTCCTGTTTATGATTTGAATGACTACAGTAAGTCCCACGGCTAGCATCTTCATCCAAAATGACATATTACGTCATGTGTTTTAAACATGTAATATTAACTATTACATATATATATATATATATATATATATATATATATATATATATATGTATATATATATATATATGTATATATATATATATATATATATATATATATATATATATATATATATATATATATATATATATATATATGTGTGTGTGTGTGTATGTATAATATGTGTGTGTGTATGTATAATATATATATATATATATATATATATATATATATATATATATATATATATATATATATATATTTATGTGTGTGTGTGTGTGTGTGTGTATAATATATATATATATATATATATATATATATATATATATATGTGTGTGTGTGTGTGTGCATAATATATATATATATATATATATATATATATATACATATATTTATATATATGTATATATATACATATATATAAACATATATATGTATATATATATATATATATATATATATGTATATATATATATATATATATATATATATATATATATATATGTATGTATATATATATATATATATATATATATATATATATATATATATATATATATATATATATATATATATGTGTGTGTGTGTGTGTGTGTGTATGTACATACGTGCATGAATAGAAATAAAAAAAACTAATCTCACCTCTTAGATAGCAAGATAAAGTTAATCTTACTCCCGAGGGTATTCAGCTTCAAATCGATATGGTTTTGTCCTACGAGACGCTTCAATATTCTTTTATGCCATTAAGGAATTAGACACCTGATAGTGACTAGACTGTGGAAGACTCCCTAAAAATCACTATGGGATAACCCTTTGAAGCCAAAATACTTGGTTTGAGAATGCACAAGCAAAGTAATTTAATCTAATAAAAAACTCTTGTAGGGATTTGAGTTGATTATTTTCATCAGTATAAAAATAAAATAAAGCAACTGCAGCATGTAATATTAGCAACAGAAATTAAATCATCAACAGAAAAGGAGTTACCATGAAGCGTTTAAAAAATCTCGTCGCACTTAATTAACATAGTGGAACTTATATAACAATTTTCCACATTAGAAAATATACATTCCACTTTTACCATCACTGTGAATATCATCTTTGTTGATTTCAGGATTTTTTCTGTCATAAAGATAAGTAAAGACATAACTCTCAATTGCAGGAATAACATGAAAAAGCTGAAAAATTATGCAAGTGAACATATGTAACATGTGTTCACCATTCACAAAACTTCATTTTAAAAGAAAAAAATATATCGAGCCTAAATCAATCATAAAAGTCTAATCTAATCAAAGAAACGAAACACCAAACAAACAAAGAAGTCACCACAGTATTACCTAAACAATTAAAAAAATAAGTAGAAAAAAATAAAAGACTTTAAGCGTTCGAACAAAATGGAGCATTGCCAAGAGTGGATTAATCCTTGTGGAAAAATTTCGTTGTCAGTTGTGGAAAGCAAAAATAAAAGCTGTGCTGTACGTTTTAACTTTACCGCGTTGTCCATCATAAGCGAAACCTATTTATTTGTTTTTCTTTTTTTTCATATCAAAAGTCACTTTCCCAGTTATCTAATTTAAAGAATTTCCCATGTAGTTCCAGATAGACGAATGTACGTTACTCGGAACGAAAAGAGGCATTGAGTTTTTATTCATGTTAATAGAAGTGAAGTGATTGACCTTTGTAAAATAGATTTTAGGAGTTGAAAATTAACCATGAAAAAATAAAGCAATTTTTCCAGATTTTTTTTTATTATATATTTATCTCTCTTCGCTCAAATCCTTATAACTTCAGTATAATACTCAATTCAATTAGAAATATTCTTATAAAGAAAATTTCTTACCAAAGTACTCCTACCGATACTACCTACTAATGTGTACAGCCTATTACCGGTCCAAGATAAGTGGCAACGTTTCAAAGTATCAGGTATTTTCAAGTTTATTTATACTTTCTTTTTCCCTAGAGAATTTTAGAGTATTGTTGTTGTGTGTAGGAAGGAGAGAGAGAGAGAGAGAGAGAGAGAGAGAGAGAGAGAGAGAGAGAGAGAGAGAGAGAGACTCTCTTAGTAAAGAGGTCGGCATGATTTTTTTTTCATGTTGAGTTCACGTATGTTTCAAAGATTTGAATTAATGTTACTTTATCACAATAACCTATTAGTCTTAAAATAGGAGAAAGAAGGTGCCAGGGGGATTATTCCTTATAATATTTCATACATAGATTACAGATGTTAAAACAACTAAATAATCATATGCAGCCAAATTTACATCAGGAGTATTGTAATTGGAGTGTGCTTACTAATTGTTTTATTAACATTATAATTATGATAAATTCCTAGTCTTGTCTTCTCCATAATTAGGTTCAATACTACAAAGGGAAAAGATGATGGACCAAGTCACAAAGGAAATAAATCTTTCGCCAATGACTCTTCAGAATCATTAAACCTCGGATTAAGTAGCAGGGTTTTTTTTTATATTGTTTCCTTTTTAGAAGAAAATATTCAATTATCAAGACAAGATTAGTGTCTGTTGAAAAGCTAGATCGGCGTTGGCATAACGCCAGCTTAATCTGACGACAACACTCTTCAATACACTTGTTGTATAGAGGGATGATTTGGTATTAACCCGACTTTACACTGATATGGTGTGAACAAGGAATCCGGATAAATGGATATTAGATTTCACTATTATTATTATTATTATTATTATTATTATTATTATTATTATTATTATTATTATTATTATTATTATTGTTGTTGTTGTTGTTGTTGTTGTTGTTGTTGTTGTTGTTGTTCTTATTCTTGTTGTTGTTATTACCGTTGATTTGATAAGATCTTTGTATTCTCAACAATTTTTATTTTTAGAGAACTGCAGTCCACCAGTATCTCGGAGCATCTGTTTCTAAAGGTGAACAGGAATATGCAGTCATAATTTTCTTTCTATCCTTGCAGATCATGATAAAAATCGACTGGAAATTGCAATAGGTTTGATTCGCTTTCCTCATGTGAATAAACGGTCTCAAGAAAGCAAAAGTCCGAAGAGGATCTCTGAATTCGGTTGGCTAAAAGTATTCTCAGGTAGAATGATCTTATCCACTAATGCTCTCTCTCTCTCTCTCTCTCTCTCTCTCTCTCTCTCTCTCTCTCTCTCTCTCTCTCTCTCTCTCTCTCTCTCTCTCTCTCTACTGTCAAAATATTAAGAGAGCTTCATTTAGTATATATTCAAATTTCTGCTGAAATTCATGTTGGCTGGTATTTTCTGTTTTTTTGGGGGGTGGGGGTAGGGGGGGGGGGGTGTTGGAAACCTCTATTGTCAAACTGTCTGTCAAATTGGACAGGAATAAAGAGTAGAAAGCTAACTGGAATATGATTCGCATTGCAGTGGAAAGTTGGTCAGGAAACCGAATTTCAACTTACTGTGGGATATAAAAACTCAAGGAAAGAAAGTTATAAGTAATGAGAGAACAGAAATTAAAACCAATCTTAAAATGATGTTACAATTCCTCAATACTTCTGGATAATAACCGTGACCTAACAAAACAATGAGAAATGGTCAGAGTAGTGAAGAGTAAACCTTCCAACGATTGAGAATAACATTTCAGTAATAAAGAACTTTGATATTTTAGAGGAAATTGGTGGAATGACGAGATTGAGAAACGAAGGAAGTATTGCGATTACATTCTTCATTATCAGAAAAGGAAATATCAACAATCCTAATAAGCGCCATTTCAATCTTTAAACCTCTAAACAGCTGTGTGCTCTTCGATAGGATTCTCTCTAAGTGCGTTTGCTTTCAAATTCCTGGTTATATTTGAAATAACCAGGTACCTAACAATAGGGCAAAATCTAATATACTTATTGTACCATTAGTTTTTCGCAAGATGAGCAACCAGTGCAATCACATTATCTCACAATGCAAAGCCAACTTCTAGCTCCCGAAGTCAGATCACGTGGCTAAGTTATGTTCTTTGACCAAAATTATTAATCGCAGGAATTCGACTTCTTGATTGTCTGCATTTATGAATAAGGAACACCAATAAACGAGGCAAAACCGGATTAATATCACCCCTTCCCCCTTTCCCGAAGTCTTCTTTTGTCATTGGGTTTTCCTTTTACTAGTGACGAAGAGATGCCTGTTTCCATGAGCCTCAAGATGAAAGTCGCCGCCTGAATGAGATTATTGGACCATGTGTGATAAACTTGGATTTATAATAACAATTGTCCTTTGAGTTCGTATTGATTTCGCTAGATAGAGAAGGACTTCTTTCTAGAAATATTCTTATGAATATTAAAAGTATTCTATATGTCCATAAGGCGACACATCAGACAACTTATTAAAGCCTTTTTTAGATTATAGGACCGACGCAGCCGAGTAGGATTAAAAGAAATGAAAAAATCTGAATTCTCTATGAAACGATTGAGCATCCTATGGAAGGAAGGGGAAACAATCGGTGACACTCTCTCTCTCTCTCTCTCTCTCTCTCTCTCTCTCTCTCTCTCTCTCTCTCTCTCTCTCTCTCTCTCTCTCTCTCTCTCTCTCTCTCTCTCTCTCTTATTCCGTTCTCCGTTCCTCAAGGAAATCATAAATTCTTTGCTAACGCAGATGTCGAGCAAATATAAGGACGCCTTTTCCTTTCGGGATCCCGAGTCAGCAGGGGAATGGATTTGTGATTGACTAACGTAAGCTGACGTCATGACTACAATGGCTATTCCTAATCCTTGCGGTATAAAAATGACTTTCATTTTGAAATGAAAACAGAAAAAAATGGTAACAAGAAGTAATATAAGCATAGCATATAATATATACAATCGTGAAGCATAAGGGCAACATACCAAGTTCAAATAAAGACCTAAAAATGGCATATTCTCTTTTCATGTTCTCTGTTGGTAAGGGATCTTGATGTTTATTCATTCTTATTCATTCACTCCAACCAACGCCTTACCGTTATTCATGAAGGAAGCAATAAAGTTTATATTATAGCGTACTTTGAACATTTATGTTTACGTTATGAGTTGCAATACAAACAAGGCTTACGTAACTTAAGACGCGAACAGAGAGAGAAGTCAATATCTGTTTGTTTACATTTAATCGGTCTGTACAGGAACGATATGGATTTGTCTTCAGTTCGGATGGCCTTAATTACTTTAGTATCAGAAGGATGTTTGATTGTTCATAGCAATGAAACTGAATAGCAATTTCAAGAATGACGCTATAGTTGCATACTTAAATTCTGAGCGTTACTTAATGAAATCACGATCAAACGTTTATTTTTAGCTACTTCAGTTACTGTAATAATAATAAAATACGTTTTCATGAATAAAAGTATTGTAGATTGTTGACTTTTTTATCACTATTCAGAGCATCACTTGATTAAATACGATACATATTCATAAACACTGGCTCTTTATACACATAACATTTTAATTTTGTGTATTGAAACACACAAAACAAAACACTTCCGATTTTTCTCTAATATAATTAGCCTCATTCAATTAAATGAAACATCGTAACGAATCCAAATATATGGACTTATTTTGTCTATTGAGGCTCATAGAATATTAGTTCATCAGAATAAGTTTTAAAATGCGTTTAGAAAGCAAAACTTAACTTTTGATTTAAAAATCCTTACAGAAGTTAGGACTTAAGCAACGCATAGTCTTCACCTAGAAGGAAATATGAATGACCCTAATAGTAGAATTCTCTTTGAATAAGTCTTTTCTTCTGGCGTGGAAAATCACGTCTACGATATCTACTGTAAATTTCCGAGTCTTTGCATCTTGTCCGTGTATAGCCTACACGCGATAAGTACTTGAGCTATAAGGGCAAACAGTTCCTAACCTTTCAAAGCTGTATACCAAAATCTAGCCTACAAAATGTGTAGCTCACTCCACGATAAGATTTCGTTTTCCCCTTTTGCTTTCAATATCATTGTTATATTGGTATTTACTAGGTAGTCATCAATGGGACAAACTCTTAATAGCATTATTATGTGGTTTATATTATAAACTTTATAAGATAGGAAAGCAATGTACAGTAAGCTAAATATTCCATTTATCTTATACCGGATCTTCGCAGCTAAGTTATGTTATTTGGCCAGTAATTTTAGTATGAATTCCAATTTTTAATCATCTGATTTTAAAGGTAGCATGTATAAATATGACAACCTGATTAATATATCTCCATCCCTCAGTTTCATCTTTCCTTTGCCCCAAAATTCGTGAGGTTAAAGTTGGCGATGTAGACCATTATAACTGATTTCATATACCTAATTTCCTTGTGGGTCATGATTGCTGAAAAACTAGAGAGTTCTATTGTGAAATAATCTTACAAAAATGGAATTAAATTTGTAAATACATAGGCACGGGGGAACCTTTCAGAACATGAGTGTCGCTAACAAGTAGGATTAAAAGAAGAGAGATGTGGAGATATATCGGAACCAGTTATGGAATGATGGAGCTCCCTCTTAAAAGGATGGCAACAATCAGTGGTATATCGTTGTAAGTTAATCGTTACTAATGCAATTCTCTCTCTCTCTCTCTCTCTCTCTCTCTCTCTCTCTCTCTCTCTCTCTCTCTCTCTCTCTCATTACGTTGTCTTTTCTCAGGGCAATCACGAATTCTGCGCTGACGCAGATTTCGAGCAACTATAAGGACACCTTTTCCCCTAGGGCCCACGACTGTATGAGAATTGATTGGTGATTGACTAACATACAGTAGACTGATATCACGACGGTTATCCGTGTTCCTTGTAATAGAAAAGAAAAATTATGCTAAGGGGTAAACGGATCGAAATTTAATAATGAAACAATAAAAGTATAGCATATAATGTTCATACACGTGGGACATAAAGTCATTAAAAAACAAAAATGCCATGTTCTCATTTCCATTTTCTCTATGTTTGGTGTAATACTTTGACCAGCGATCTTGACGTTTATTTATCTCTCATAATGTAGCTCTAACTCATGCTTCTTTTTTCGATGAAGCAAAGAGCCATGTTTAAATTATGACGTAATTTGGGCACCATGTTTATACTATGAGTGGCTGTATACACAGGATTTCCTTATCTCTAGAAAGGAACAGAGACCGAAGTCAGTATTGGTTTGCTTACTTTCAATCGATCTGGAAGAACAATGGCATGGATTGCAGCCAAGACTGAGTTTGTCTTCAGTTCGGACGGCCTGATTTACTTAGTTCCTAAAGGAACTAGGTAAATCACAGTGCAGAGCAATTAAACTATATTGTGATTTCAAGAGTGGCTTTAAGGTTTCTTCAATTTGCTCATTACTACTTAACTAAATCATATATGTTTTATCATAACATTTTCCAATGAAGGTTTTGTGGGGGATGTTTTAATAATATTAGATTATGGTTTGATGAAAAACTTATAAAAATTGGAGATTGTGTAATTTATATTTTATTGTCACTCGATTAAATGCGATCCATAATTATAATCATAGTCTCTCTATATACTGAGAATTTTGTGTTTTTATTACTACCCACGAAAGAAAAAAACTTTTATATTTTCATTGATGCTTCGTGACATTCAATGACATCAAATATATCAACAATCTTGTCGTATCCATAAAATTTAACTCAGCTTTTATTTATCTAGGTTCATTAAAAACTAGATCAAGAGAGAAATAGTTTCAAAATGTCTTCTTAGGAAATATATTTTATCTTTTGACTTAAAAATGATTTCAGAAATAAAGACGGAATTAGCTCTTTGGAACACAGTCGTGAACACGATACTTCTTCGTAAATACATTTAAAAGCTAATTTAAATGTTTATTATGAAGTAAATCTTCACGTCAGTTTTAATGTTGAAGTAGCTGATAAATATTCTGCTCACGTTTTAGAGTACAGAAATACAGTTCGTAGTTTCAAATAAAATCGTTGTATATGCTTGTCATAATGCAACATTCAGTGATTATGTCACACTGTAACATCAATCATCACAGAGGAAGTTGTGTAATGCTTTTCTTTTTGGTAATACTTTGTTCATGTGTATAAATCATTGACTTGTATGTAGATTATCATATCATGGGTTGATATAATCGAAAGACAATTACAAACAGTCATAATGGCATTAAATCCAAAATAAAATATGTCATCCCACTTATAGAACATTAGTTTATAATCAAATGAGCGTCAGTGTATTCTAGAAGTTAGTGAAACGTATGGGTACTATCCGAGTTTACAAACTGATTAAGTTGGTTCACAGGTTTAATTAACTACAGTTTCTCAGAACGTTTGGGAAATGTGGCTGACTAGTGAATAGTATTTATTTGAAGCATTTCAAAGACTAATGTGGTTCGCTGGGATACATTTATTAGATAATCCCTGAAAATTGGGTAAGTCAAAAAATAATCTGTAGTGCATATATTTACTTTTAAAGAAAATTCAAGGCGAGCCGTGTTGATTTAAAAACTTTAAGAGAAATCATATATATATA
>NC_090729.1:149173532-149176032 GCF_036898095.1 Palaemon carinicauda
ACAGTTATCCACGTTAGGTGATTGTTAAGAATAAAGAAGTTCTCAGTCTCATCGAAGCGGCCCCGGGATTTTAAAGAGGCCATTTCTTTCCCCTTTGAAACCTATTGGCATGCAGTTTTGTTTTCCACATTTGGGTTGCAGCTTTACTTTATATGATGATAAAAGTTTCCATTGATTATTGCTCTTCGACTTCAGCAAATTTTCCAGGTGTAGTGGTTATTTGTCACACTGGGTGAGGTTCTCTAGGAAGTCAGCATTTTCATCATATTTACTCTTGTTAATACGATGCAGAAAAATGCCTTTTGATATTAAGGTTACCGAAATCCATAACACATCAGGGACATTAAAAGGGTACTCTGTTCTACATCAAGAAATTACTAGTGTGTACAGCGTTAGTTTGAAAGCAATGAGTATTAAATCAATGTTCTTATAATTTAGGGGGGAGGTGGGAGAAAACTGAGAGTAGAGACATGCAGCTTACAACTTTAGTATATTAAAGTCTTAATGTACATAGGCTTATAAACAGGTCATAGCACGCGATAAATAAAAAGGGATTTCAATTACGATAAAGCTTAAAAGGGAAATTATTGAAAACCTATTAAAAAGGAAGTATATTTTAGAGAAAGAACATTATTAAAACTGAGTTTGAATTTTACAGTACTTTGAATTGGAACGATAATAAAAACCCGAGTTAAGGTATAACTATTATACTAGAAAATTAATATCAAGTATCTCAAGGAAGAGTAAAAATGAATAACTACTAAAAAAATCTTTGAAGCCAAATTGAATTCCAGGGCACTTGACCTTGGCTGGCTGGGGAGACTATGTCAAGGAGTCTTCTCCAGTCACAGCAAGAACAAAGAAACAGCATATGGCGAGAAAGAGCCAAGGGAAGAGTGAATGGTGATGTAAAGGAGGAAGATAAGCAGATAAGGCACGTCCTCCTTATCCCCCCCCCCCCACCCTCCATCTTCCCCTTCTTTGCCTCATCTAAATTCTTTTTGTTTCTTATAGCTGTTCTTCCTCATTCGCTCTTCTTCAAAATTCTCGAAAATTAAAATTTTTAAAAATAATTTTCATGGTGATATTATGATAGATGGGGACATTATAGACTTCTATTGAATAACATAAGGACATAATTTCTCTTATTACTTTATTCTTGGGTAATTTGATATATAAACTATACTATATATTTGCACATGTATATATACTATACATATATATGTACATATTTATACGTATATAATATATATATATATATATATATATATATATATATATATATATATATATATATATATATATATACTGCATACATTTATATATTTATATATATATACTGTATATATTTATATATATATATATATATATATATATATATATATATATATATATATATATATATATATATATATATATATATATATATATATATACATATATATATATATATATATATATATATATATATATATATATATATATACATATTTCAAATAAGCCATATATATTAATATATTAAAGTCTGGATTCTCTTAACGACCTCAGGATCAGAGCCCCAGGCGGAACCGCCCAAAGACTATAATATCGGACCGGCGGGGATTTGAACCCTCGTCCAGGATATCTGTATGCCAGTGACCATACCACTCAGCCACGAAGAAAGATAAAAGTCAATGACAATTCTTCTGTACATATACCTGTCAAATTCAGGTTTTCTGTACTTAGAATTGAAATCAACCCATCTTCACCATCGTAGCTAATTGGTAGGTTTGGGACTTGGCATTCGATTAATGATAAATTTTAGTGCGGTTCCGCCTGGGGCTCTGATCCCGAGGTCGTTAAGAGAATCCAGACTTTAATGTATTAATATACATGGCTTATTTGAAATATGAAAGAAACACGTTTAAATGTGCAAAAATTTATCATTAATCGAATGCCAAGTCCCAAACCTACCAATTAGCTACGATGGTGAAGATGGGTTGATTTCAATTCTAAGTACAGAAAACCTGAATTTGACAGGTATATGTACAGAAGAATTGTCATTGACTTTTATCTTTCTTCGTGGCTGAGTGGTATGGTCACTGGCATACAAATATCCTGGACGAGGGTTCAAATCCCCGCCGGTCCGATATTATAGTCTTTGGGCGGTTCCGCCTGGGGCTCTGATCCCGAGGTCGTTAAGAGAATCCAGACTTTAATGTATTAATATATATGGCTCATTTGAAATATGAAAGAAACACGTTTAAATGTGCAAAAATTTATCATTAATCGAATGCCAAGTCCCAAACCTACCAATTAGCTACGATGGTGAAGATGGGTTGATTTCAATACTAAGTACAGAAAACCTGAATTTGACAGGTATATGTACAGAAGAATTGTCATTGACTTTTATCTTTCTTCGTGGCTGAGTGGTATGATCACTGGCATACAGATATCCTGGACGAGGGTTCAAATCCCCGCCGGTCCAAAATTATAGTCTTTGGGCGGTTCCGCCTGGGGC
>NC_090729.1:149181032-149191032 GCF_036898095.1 Palaemon carinicauda
GAAATTTATAGGAGTATCATGAATCATTTATTGTAAATAATAAAGACTTTTGTACCTATACCAAGAGGCAAAACTCATTAGCCAAGCAAGAAAACGACCACCAGGTTGGAAGAGCTCCGCCTGCCTACAACCCCCTTCACCTCCAACCCCATTTTCTTCCTCCCCTCTCCTTTCTTCCCTCACCTGCCCTACGTCTTTCCTTCTCTCTTTCTCTCTCTCTCTGAATGTTGCTTTGATTTAAACATATTTTTTTACGATTTTTTTTCTATCAATCTAATAATAATTGACACTGTTGTATAAATGTAACAGTTCAGTGGTTGTTACCCTCCAGTTAACTTATTAATATCTATTTATACACTGATTTGCTCTCTCCCTCTCTCTGCCTGTCAGTTTCTACTAATGTGGGGAGTTGTACAGAGGCTTAACCAATTTTTCCTTTTGCTCCATGCTTCTGAAATTTAAAGTGTTTGCTAAATAGAAATATATATATATATATATATATATATATATATATATATATATATACAAATATATATACAAATATATATATATATATATATATATATATATATATATATATATATATATATATATATATATATATATATATATATATATATATATATATATATGTCTTTGAGCTTGAACAATATGTAATTTTACACAATTATATCATTGCATATTTCGGTATTGGGTATGAGCATAGATGATAGGTATCCATAGGAAATGAGAAACAAAATCTTTATTTCACCTAATGCCACATATATCCCCCCCCACCCCCTAATTGAATTTGATTGGATATTGGTATCAACCGATGACGGGACTCGAATGTGGGTAGGGCATAACCTTCATATTTAATTTTTTTTTGTTTATTTTTTTTGTGTGTTTTTATTTTTATTTTTTATTTTTTAGTCTTCATCGCTTTCTAATAGCAAGTCAACTTCATCTTCAGTGTCACTGTCAAGATTAATAATAACAGGATCAATACTGTCATGCATGTTATCTGTTGAACGATAACTATCCTCAAAAGCTCGTGATCGACGTACTGCCCCTGCCCATACATCGCGAGTGAGAGAGATCCTTGCCTCCTCTAATCTGGCATGTAGGTCGGCTCGGGTGAAACGTTGGAGTGAGGAGCGCTCGTAACGTTTCATGTGTCCCCACACCTGCTCGATTGCATTGAGCTCGGGATGTGCGGGCGGCAGGCGGACGATTTCATGGCCCCATTCTCGAATGGTGTTATCTACCTTGTACTTAGGCTCTGGCCTATTTTGACAGCATATGTATAGGAGTTCAGGTCTTGTAGCATGTTGCGGGAAGGATATATTTCTGCGCTGTAACCATTCAATGAGGTCAGATTTCCTGGTAGCTGTGGTGGGACAACGATTATCTTCTGTCATTATACTGTGGTATGGGGCATTGTCCATCACTAATACCGAAGGCTCCTTCAGGAGTGGCAGGAGCTGAGTTGTTAGCCAACGTAGGAATATATCGCCATTCATTTCCCCGTGGTAGTCGCCGCTGGTATTTTTAGCAGGGAAACTGAGGAAGGAACCGTCAATGAAGCCATCGGCTGTACCACCTGCGACTACCACGAAACGTTCCCCCTCACCTGGTGGCACCTGACGGCTGTAATTGGCACTGGTATTAGGCTGCGTGGTATCCACCCACTCCATGTTATGGCTCATTCTGGTTGTGAACCACCTTTCATCCAGGTACACTACCTCCCTGCCGTCTTCCCTATGTCTTTGAAGGTCCCGCAGGGAACGTATCCTTTGGCACATGGTGTCAATTGACTCCTTCCTGACATACATCTTGCGCTGAGTGGTCTTATACTCGATTCCCATTTTGTGGAGTAAGCGCTATAGCTTAATCTTTGAGGTACTCTCGGGGATGATGCTTTCTTCCTTCAGGTTCTGTGCCAGGGATGCAAGAGTAAAAGCCTTCTTGGCAACAAACTTTGTATGGATGTGTCGACGTATGGCTCCTACAGAGAAACTGTCAAAGATAGGCTGTGCTGGAGGCGTTGGTGGTGTGACGGGACGTGGCTTAGTACTACGATACACAATTGAATGCACCGTACTCAATTTCATCCTCAAGGCTGCTGCAACACGGTGGTAAGGCCTGTATGAAGGAAAGACTTTATATAGATATGTATTATATAAAATAAAATCTTAAACATCCATCACTTGAAAATAAATGTATCAGTATAATCAAGGCTTTAACTCTGATGAATGTCCTGTGGAAAGGGTCAATATTTATTAGTAATTCATAGAGTAACTGTAACAAGTCCCCTATGCAAACTAATCTGAAGGCAGTTGTCAGCTTTCTCTTTATTAAAAAAGTTGAAGAGTTGGGTGACAAACTCATTTCTGCAACCATACGGACAGACATCTTCTGAGGTGGCCATCACTTCTTTAAGCTCTCCCTCGTAATACCAGTAAATGGCTAATGCCCTGAGTAGAAATAAGGTTTGCCAAAAGAAGGCAAGAAAACGCAGGTACGTATACAACAGCCATTTTCCTATCAGTCATAGTGTCTATCACTCAGTTACTCCAAAACCTTTCAGATAGGTGTCAATCTAATAATTATTTACATAACCAATACCATAGAGAGAGAGAGAGAGAGAGAGAGAGAGAGAGAGAGAGAGAGAGAGAGAGAGAGAGAGAGAGAGAGAGAGAGAGATGAGCAAACCAGTGAATAAAGCAGTCAGTCATCTGATAGGTAACAACCGATTGAATTGTTCCATATCTACAACAATAAGTACTATAATTAGATAAGATAGATAGAGTGCTTGATATAAAAAAAATCATACAAAATAAGTTGCAACTTAAGCTACCTTCTCAGAAAGAGAGCATGAAGGGAAGGGAAAGAACGGAGAGGGATGGATGGCGTGGAGGTGGAGAGAGATAGCTTGAAGCAGGGGGAGAGCAGGTGAGGGATGAAAGGAGAGGGAGGGAGGGGGTGGAGGTAGAGGTTCTGTATATTATTGTTCGGTTTTGTGACTGGATGATTGAGATTTTGCCCTTTGGCATAGGGGCAAGTGTCTTTATAATTAATAATTAACGATTCATTATACCCTTATAAATTTCCTCACTGGGTGTAATACCCTATAGCAACATCTCGTATTGATACGACTGTTCGTTACAGAATAATTGCAAAAAATCGCACTTGCACTGTCTGTGAAACCCATAGTAGTTGTACCCCATTCCACAGGCTTCCAGTAGTCAAAAAGAGTCAATTTATAGTTACCATTGTATTGGAATACCAATACACTCAAATCTAGAAATATTCTTATCAGCCACTAAAATTAGTTTACTTGACATACGAATAGATGAAGGAAAGAAAGTCTATCTTTAGGTACAGTTCACATTACAGACTAAGCGGATTCATTAGAAAACGCTTTTGTAGGAGTGACAATCCATAGAAAAATACCTACATCATATTCAACCTGTACGCCTCTGAGTCAATCTGACCAATCAGCAAATCAGCAAATTATAGCTTGCCAAATCTCCCTGTACAAACTGGGTTTTCAGAAACCCCAATTGACATATTTACCAAATATTTATTTATGATCTTAGCAAGATTTCCAATAATCTTTTGAAGCACTAGTAGATCTTTTACAGGACATCAGCATAATACTTCAACCAAAACATTCATAAGTAGAAAGTTATTGTTTCGTCCATTATTGTCCTTTAATCTTTCTATCCTGAAGTCGCGCCATCCAGTCTGAAATATGTCAATTATCAGAAAGTTTTTTTTTTTTTTTTAACAAAGTTGAGTACCCTTACATAAATTACTGTTATTTTGCGCCTGCGATATTAAATAAATGGTAAAAAATAGCAAAAGTACGTAAGAGTAGTTAACAAATAACATATCCATATACTTCAAAACTTACAAAATGATTAAACAATATTGAAATTAGGAATAAAATGTATCTAGTATAAACTACAAAGTAATTTAAACCTTATTTCAAATTTATCATCAACAGGCTGAAAGTTAACTACAGAACCTATTTCAAGTTTTAAACATAGGCTTTAAGTGAACTGCAAAATCTAAAATTACAAATACTTATGAACACTCGCCGAAATTAGCCTAAAGGGTTTAAAAACAAGCCTCCCTATAGCACACGGTAGACAATGTCTACCGTGTGTTATAGGGAACGTCCTCCCATGATTAGGGGCGCCACCCCTAATCGGAGAGGACAGCTTGCTAGAAATTTGTATCAAGGAACAAGCTTATAACAATACTTATCTTTTAGTTCAGAATGAAAAATACCTCACCAAATTCCAGCGTTGTCACCAGTCAGCCAATGTATTTAGCGCCATACGGGTCGGTACACAAGGATAATACGGGTAACAACCAGCTCTAATATAGAAAGATTCCGATCCATATCATAAGCTTAAAACACAGGTAATCAAGGAATCCTAAATGTTTCTTTCCTATAAATACAAATATATCCCAAGTTTAATGATGGTTAGTTAACGATATTAGGTAAACAGAATATACTTATAACCCAGCATGTTAAGACGTAAGTATTTAAAATACATTTAGTGTGTACGGATACAGATTGAATATATCAATAGACCTCCTATAATCACAAAACGATTTCGAAGTATTAGAACCTTGAATGAAATTCAACGTAACACAGTTCTTTACTTACCATCTGAATTTTAGATTCTAAACGAACCTGGAGTAATCTACGACATATTACGTGACCGGCCACTCAACTGTTTGTTCTACCGACAAGACAGCAGGAGAAAGCTTCAGCCAAGGACTCTAAATGGAGAATGGTGATACTCATGAGAACTTAACTATCACTCGCTCAGTACATTTCTTAAAAGACAACTTTGCGGCGAGCTACATGGAAACCTATTATTCCAGAATCATCGACTTCCATCGTATTATTATTATGTGTTCGCTTTACCGATAGCTCAACTATCTGATTCCATTATATATATGTGAAAAGGATGCGTATGTTTAATATATATATATATATATATATATATATATATATATATATATATATATATATATATATATGTATATATATACTGTATATATATACATATATATACATATATATATATATGTATATATATATATATATATATATATATATATATATACTGTATATACAGTATATATATATATATATATATATATATATATTTATATATATATGCATATATATATATATATATATAAAGATATATATATATATATATATATATATATATATATATATAAAGATATATATATATATATATATATATATATATATATATGTATATATATGTATATAGACTGCATATATATGTATATATATATATATATATATATATATATATATATATACTGTATATATAGATATATATATATGTATATATATATATAAACATATATATATATATATATATATATATAAAGGTATATATATATATATATATATATATATACTGTATATATATATATATATATATATATATATATATATATACTGTATATATATAAATATATATATATATATATATATATATATATATATACATATATATACATATACATATATATATATATATATATAAAGATATATATATATATACTGTATATATATATATATATATATATATATATATATATATATATATATATATATATATATATATATATATATAAAGATATTTACAAATTCATATATATATATATATATAAGATGTTTTTATATATATAAAGATATATATATATATATATATATATATATATATATATATATATATATATAAATATATATATATATATATATATATATATATATATATATATATATTTATATAAGGTATATATATATATATATACATAAAGATATATATATATATATATATATATATATATATATATATATATATATATATATATATATATATATATATATATGTATATATACTGTATATATATAATGTATATATATATATATATATATATATATATATATATATATATATACATATATATATATATATATGTATATATATTGTATATATATATATATATATATATATATATATATAAAGATATTTACAAATTCATATATATATATATATATATATATATATATATATATATATATATATAAGATGTTTTTATATATATAAAGATATATATATATATATATATATATATATAAATATATATATATATATATATATATATATATATATATATATATATATATATTTATATAAGGTATATATATATATATATATATATATATATACATAAAGATATATATATATATATATATATATATATATATGTATATATACTGTATATATATAATGTATATATATATATATATATATATATATATATATATATATATATGTATATATATTGTATATATATATATATATATATATATATATATATATATAAATATATATATATATATATATATATATATATATATATAGTATATATATACATATATATACATATATATACATATATATATATATATATATATATATATATATATATATATATATATATATATAAATACAAATATATATGTGTGTGTGTGTGTGTGTGTGTTATTCCCTCTGTCTAAGAAATAAATTCCAACTCCGTTGCAATTATTGGTATCTATAGTGCTATTGTGCTTCATTACTGGTGAAGATGTTCTTTTAACAAAGCACCACTTATGATATTATCACCAATACACTCCACTTTTTTGGTTTCAACCACAAATAGTGTATACTTCAAAACTAAGTCTGACTCTAGAATAAAGACGTCAGTAGATTTTTTTTTTCATTTTTTTTTTTGGAAGCAGCTATGTATCTGAGTCAATACTAAAAGAAAATAAACTTCAAACACTCTTCCATCGAAGGAAGTAAGAATTCATCTTGATTCTATTGGGCTTATGATGTTTGTAATCAGAATGATTTTGACACTAACGCTCATAACTATCATAAATTTACATTTGAATGTTGAACTTTAACTTTTGAGTAAGAGGACCGTCGTAGGAAAACGTTTAAAAAGCAAAATAACCTAATAAATAATGAAACATGAAAATGGAGACAACGGAAAAAATAATATTTTTCACCCATACGCTAAGTTTAACATTCAAGCTTTTCCCGTGAAAACCCCAAGTTTAAATGTCAATCTTCTTTATTTTTTAAAGAATGGGGGTGGGGGGTGGGGGGGGGGGGGGTGGGGGGGGGTGTCGCGGGATCTCCTTCCCCCGCCAAATGGACTTACTAGTGAACTATATTCAATATGTACAGAATTCTAAACGAACAAAAGCAGAGTAAACTAGGATGAAAGATAGCTTATTCTTCATGTTTATTTTTTCTTGCATAGGTTACTAAGACTCATTCAGATATGCAAAAGGTAATATTGACTTATGAAAGACACCAAATATAACCGAAATTGAAGCACCCCGCTGATAAAAGAAACCTTTATGCTGACGTCCTGGTGGGATAGAAGAGAGGATTCAGTAAAATACTAAAGCATTTCTATCAACAGTTTTTCAAAAAAATAATGTCGTTGGAATCGGGTACGTTTTCAGTTCCATTTTGGAAGAACAAGGATGGGTAGAGAAGTAGCTGGGGAGCCAATTATCGAGGAAAGGACGTAAGTGGAGATACATAATATGCAAATTTGCTGTGAGGAGGAAGAACTTTGAAGGAGGTGAAATTGGAGTCCACTTACATGAAAAGTTTAGCGACCATTCAAGCTGGTGTAAATTTCGAGAGATGAAACTCCTACATTTATTCGTTAGAGTTAGAGTTACGTTCTGCTAATGCTATATTGAATGCTTTATAATAAATCATATTTATTGAACCAAATCTTTAACTAGATTTTGGACGCATTAATTAACAACTCACCAACAAGATATATAAAAGTTTACAGAATCAATAATGAAATCAATAAATCATGTATTTGGACTTGATCCTATTGCCTGTCAACGAGGTGACAGAAAGGAAGGAACCATAGATTTAAAGTAATGACTTAATCAATCTTCCCTTTTTACCACCTAGGGTTATATATAAGGTGGGTTTTAGGATCAAGGCCAGATACCAACAAATATCAAGAATTATTGGATTTCTACCCTTATTTGGTGAACTTACAGATTGAATTTGAGGGATAGGACGACTCAGCAGATATGACGTAAGAGTGCTAAGTGACACAAGCTTAGGAATCCTTAGTTTTACATTTGTCAATCTTGTTTACATAATATTTAAGCAAATCCTTGTTGTATAAATAGATATGGAGAGTGCGCTTCAATACTTGATTTTTCTAAGGAGAAATTCCCTGAAACTTTCACAATGATATGAATAGTTGAATTAATTTCGACCATTACTTGAAATCGTTATTTTGAATATTACACTTTTAAAGTGTTAGCTGCTTGAGCCAAGATATATCTTGGATATTTTTACTATGAATAAAGAAATACGAAAACTCTGAGAGTCTAATCTCATTAAAGTAACAAATTCCTTTGTTCCAGTCGGTTACCATTTTCTTTTTCTTTAACTCCTTAGTTTTTTGTCTTTTTTTAAACGTCACAATGTTACTTCATCACATATGCACAATCTCTCCCTGTCGTCTTTAAGAATTCGGATGCGAACATATATTCCTCTAAATTTTTCCACTTGACACTTTTCGGATACAAAATGGTTCCTCGGGGATTCTGAGATTCCAAAAGAAAAAATATACTTTATGAATCCCGAGTCTTTATAGTCCAGAATCTTTTAAGAACTGAGGCCAATCTTGGTAAAGCGACAAGGAAATTATCTTGGGCGTAGAAGAGAAAGGAAGAAGGAAAAAACCTGCTTGAGATATAAACTGCTCTCGCAAATTTACCTTAACGTCTTCGTTTGCATAATCAACCAGGCTATAGAGTCTGCGATAAACAAGTAACCACACATAATTTCTTGCTGCTATTCACCTATCGCTTTTTGAGGGATTATTTCTCAACAAATATGTAAGGGTGGGGTTGCAAGGCACACGCAAATTCTGTTTATATCATCACACGCTAGAAATCTTTTACAGCTATAGTTTGACTGTAGGATGTTAGGTCTACCTAACGTTAATGAAGTGTTCTGGCTCTCAGCCATGCCACCAAGGCCCGAAGTAGTATATATATATATATATATATATATATATATATATATATATATATATATATATATGTATATATATATAGATATATGTATATATATGTATATATATATATATATATATATATATATATATATGTTTATATATATATATATATATATATATATATATATATATACACACACACACATTATAAGTCTATATGTAAGTAAACACGCATATATATATATATATATATATATATATATATATATATATATATATATATATATATATATATATATATATATATGTGTGTGTGTGTGTGTGTGTGTGTAGGTACACAGCGATGATGATTAGATTGTCCCGAGACTACTGGAATATGGGCTCTGTGTTGGCAGCCCATATTTAGAGGTGCGATGGATTATTTCATTTGACAGGTTTTACACAAGCTCGGTTGGTATGGCACACAAAGGGGCTGACAGAATGATGCTGGCATGAATGCTCCACAGAACCACTCGAGAGCAACGAAAATGACGGCCAGGAGGGAGTCCGGATCAGAAGTCTAGGAGCCCCGCAAAGCAAGTTTTACTCTTCTCTTAAAACGGTCATTCGATGGATTTGGAGAAATTGGCTTTTCTCATTAGAGCTCCTAGCTGGACAGAGTCCAGAGAGAGAATGGAAACTTCTACTATATAGACTCCTGGTCGTTTTTAGCTGAGTAATAGAATTCACCAAAACACGAACCTACCACCTAGATTAGCTCGGGATGGAGGGGTAATACCGTGTCCGAGTGGTTCAGTGCTTAGGCTACGAATCTCTGGGACCACTTCGATCCCGGCTATCAACCAAAATCCTATCAAGCTCAAAATGGGTACCAACCTTTGCTGAAGCCAAG
>NC_090729.1:149193532-149203532 GCF_036898095.1 Palaemon carinicauda
ATATATATATATATATATATATATATATATATATATATTTATATATATATATACAAATATATATATATATATATATATATATATATATATATGTGTGTGTGTGTGTGTGTGTGTATTTATACATACATATATATTCAAATACCTTATAAATAGATGTATTCATATAGATATAAATGCATAAACACACAGACATATATCCAGTCAGTGGGATGGAGCAATATACTACTTGATACGTGATTTAACTTTGTAGGTTAACAGAGTTTACAACTTCCATCTATTGAATTTCAACAAAGTGAACAGTAATATTAAGTGCTACTATGTAATATATTTCAAATTCAATATAAACAGCTTCATTTTTCCTTTTCCACTTTTGTTTAAACAACATGTTTAAACTTCATGCTTTTTTAATCTCCATTTTTCTTTTAGTATTTCATATTTTTTCTCTTTTCTTTTATCGTCTCTCATTCCTTTCTCGTATTGTCTCTCATATCCCTTACATTTACCCATTTTTTTTTTTTTTTTTTTTTTTTGAGGTTTCAATGTTTCCTCGTTTTTCCAGCATATCTCCAAGAATTTCCTCTGTCAATGTGTTTTATGTTTATCATGATTATGTACTTCCACTTGTATCATCATTTTACAAAACCGTTTCCAGATATTTTTCCTAGGAGGATCCAATTATTGCAAAGTATATTAAAACATTCTTTAAAGTACGCCTCTTTCTCCCATGAATTCATTATATCTTTTATGGCCGGAGCAGAAACGTAGCAAGACCAGTTCTGATTAATTTACTGTATTACATAAGAAAATTGAAAAGAACAATTTTGTGTACTAATTTTGATACTATTTTGCGTTTGAACTCCTATTGACTGTAATTGTTATCATCATCGAAAAATCTATAATTTGTTTGAGTTTTATTCCAAAAATTGTTTCATCGGAACTGAAGTAACATTGGGTCTAGGGCATACCTAAATTGGTGACCTCCAGGAAAGGACTCGCACCGACATTACATAAGCCCTTCAACCTCTGTGATGCAGGCTTTGGGATAGCAGCCTCGCTCAATTGAAGAAATTCAGAGGGGAACCTTCTGGCATGATCTCCTCTCAAGGAAGACTTATATAGTTAATTATAAATATGTAGGGTGTCTATCAAGTCTTTTTTTATTCTATTAAATATATTACAAAAGCATAAGATTAAAATGTTTTGCCTCATTCAATACATCTGTAAATGGGTACCATTAGTTACACGAATCACATCAAGACGATACTCCATTCCTGGCCTTGTTCGCTGTAGCAGTCTCATTAATAGGGGTTATTGCATCTGTGATCTTTTTCTTGAGATCGCTGACGTCTCTTTCAAGACACTGGTCTGGGTATGTTTGATTTTGGAACTCACTAACATGAAACTGTTAATGTGATGGTGCATCATCTCGCTGGAAAATGATTGTTGGTGGAAACTCATCTAGTGCCACATATTTAGTCAATAGGTCAAGGTAAACATCTGAGGTAAATCATCTCTCATGAAAGGAAAATGGACCTATGATTTGACTGCATATGAGCCCACACCTTCACATTCACCTTTAAACTATCTCGGTGAATTTCCCTAGTCATTATGTGCGTTAAATTTCCCTTAAACCTAAAAGGTTGTTTCATCACTAAAACAATCTCGTTTGAGGAACGTTTCACCCTCAAAAATCCGTTCCAGCATGTTAACCGCAAACTCTTAGCCATATTCAATTCTATGGTTTCACCGAGTCCCCGTGTTCAATTTTATTCGATAACCCGTGGCACACATTGTGCCTTTTCTTGAAGAGTATTAATTTTAAAGGGTCAATTTAGTTTACACATTTCATTCAAGAGGGCACCTCAAATAAACAAATACAGTGAGATTAAAAACTCTGATAACTTCTGAGTACATAGAACTAATTTTATTAAGATATTTCATCAATGGCTTTGGTGATATATCTTTCAAACTCTTAAGGTCATTATGGACACCTTGTATAAAGGTTGTAGATTGGCCAAGGCACCAACTACCCGTTGAGATACTATTGCTAGAGAGTTATTAGGTCCTTTCACTGGCAAGATAATACTGTGTTAGATCCCTCTCTGGTTTCGGTTCATTTTTCCTTGGCCTACGCATACACCGAATACTCTGGCCTATTCTTACCACATTCTCCTCTGTCCTCATACACCTTAAAACACTAAGATAACCAAGAGGTTTTTCACTGAAGGGGTTTACTACTGCACTGTAATTGTTCAGTGGCTCCTTTCCACTTTGTAAAAACAGAAAAAACTCTTCAGATATGGTAGGCAACTCCCCTAGGAGAAAGATATTCCAAAATCATACCATTGTTCCTTAGCCTTGGGTAGTGCTATATCCTCTATACTGAGTCTTCCACTGTCTTGGGTTAGAGTTCCCTTCCTTAGGGGTACACTCAGGCACACTGTTCTATCCGGTTCTTAACTTCTTCTTTTCGTCACTGAGCTATTTTCCCTGTTGGAGCCCTTGGCCTTATACCATCCTACTTCTCCAATAAGGGTTACATAATAATAATAATAATAATAATAATAATAATAATAATAATAATAATAATCATCATCATCATCCTACTGTTCATCGCTTGAAATATACCAAAATTTCGTTCAAAACAGGAATAAACCGGAAGGCAATGATATATTTCCTATAAGATCTTTTCTTTCCTAATGATATTGCAAGAGTTAGACTATGCCATTAATATGAAGACCTGAACTAAGTAGCGAGGGACAACATATCTTTAGAAATTTGGAAGGAAAAATAAATTCTAAGCGAAATATCTTTTTGTCAGGAAAAAGGTTAACTTGAAAAAAGTCAACTTTACATTCTTGTTGAGGAGCTAAGTTGTCAATTATATACAGTCCCACGGACACGATAATAAGAAGTTAAGGCTGAAAAAAAATATATATGTTTTTGGACGGATAATACAACATACTGATCGCGTGTAAAAATATTTAAAAGTTTAAAAGGGTAGGATAAATAACAACACAATGTTTACGTATATACTCCTATATATATATATATATATATATATATATATATATATATATATATATATATATATATATATATATATATACATATGTATATATATATATATATATATATATATATATATATATATACATATGTATATATATGTATATACAGTGTGTGTATATATATATATATATATATATATATATATATATATATATATATATGTGTGTGTGTGTGTGTGTGTGTGTATAATATATATATATATATATATATATATATATATATATATATATATACATATATATATATATATATATATGTATATATATATATATATATATATATATATATATATGTATATATATATATATATATATATGTATATATATATATACACGTGTGTATGTACATGCGTGTATGAATAGAAATAATAAAAACTAATCTCACCGTTTAGATAGCAAGATAAAGTAAATATTATTTCCGAGGGTATTCAGATTCAAATCGATATGGTCTCGTCCCACAAAACGCTTTAAGATTCTTTCATACTATTATGGAATTAGGCACCTGATAGTGAATAGACTGTGGTTGACTCCAAAAAATCCGTATGGGATAACCCTTTGGAGCCAAAATACTTGGTTTAAGAATGCACAAGCAAAGTAATTTAATCTAATAAAAAAATATTATTGAAAAAATCTCAAAATAAATGAATGAACACCGGTTACAAAATATTTATAAATCTTGTTGGGATTTGAGTTGATTATTTTCATATTAGTAACATAAATTAAATCATCAACAGAAAAGGAGTTACCATGAAGCGTTTAAAAAATCTCGTCGCACTTAATTAACATGGTGGAACTTATATAATAATTTTCCACGTTAGAAAATATACATTCCACTTTTACCATCACTGTGAATTTCATCTTTGTTGATTTCATGATTTTCTCTGTCAATAGCAGGAATATCATGAAAAAAAAAATGAAAAATTATGCAAGTGAACATATGTAACATGTATTCACCATTCACAAAACTTCATATCAAAAGGAAAAAATATAGCGAGCCTAAATCAATCATAGAAGTATAATCTAATCAAAGAAACGAAGCACCAAACAAACAAAGAAGTCACCACAGTATTACCTAAACAATTAAAGAAAAAAAAAAGGAGAAAACATAAAAGACTTTAAGCGTTCGAACAAAAGGGAGCATTGCCAGGAGTGGATTAATCCTTGTGGACAAATTTCGTTGTCAGTTGTGGAAAGTAAAAATAAAAGCTGTACTCAATGTTTTAACTTTAACGCGTTGTCCATCGTAAGCGAAACGTATTTATTTGGTTACCTTTTTTTTCATATCAAAAGACTCTTTCCCAGTTATCTAATTTAAAGAATTTCCCATGTAGTTCCAGATAGACGAATGTACGTTACTCGGAACGAAAAGAGGCATTGAGTTTTTATTCATGTTAATGGAAGTGAAGTGATTGACCTTTGTAAAATAGATTTTAGGAGTTGAAAATTAACCATGAAAAAATAAAGTAATTTTTTCAGATTTTTTAACATTATATATTCATCTCTCTTCGTTTAAATCCTTAAAACTTCGGTATAATACTCAAATTAATTAGAAATATTCTTTTAAAGAAAATTTCTTACCAAAGTACTCCTACCGATATTACCTACTAATGTATATCACCTATTAGCTGTCTAGGATAAGTGGTGACGTTTCCAAGTATCTGTTATTAACTACTATCGTTTCCAGAGGCCGTGTAATAGTGTTTTTCCCAAATATCTAACAAACCAGCTTATGAATTTCCATGAAACTACAGCAATGAATGTTTCAAACATTGGCCTAATTTTTGGTGGTACAATGAATTGACAGATATGCTTAATTAACCCGTTTACTCTTAGAAAAAAGAGGAACTTCTTCCCTTCCTTCAGAGCGTTTCGAAGAAGTGTTACTTAATCACGTAACTGTGACGCAGAGGTTCCCCCAACCCTCCTTCGGTGTTTACACCTATGGCCATCCTAGTACTCCCCCCCCCCTTTCCTTCTTACCTTCTTTCCTTCATTACCATTGTTATTAGACTACCGAGTAAATCCCTGTTAGGAAAGACTGTGTACTGCACATATAAAATGAGCCGGAAGAGCAATAAAATGTTTTATGGTGGTAGATAATGATTAGATGGTTAACACAAATTATCAAACATAATAGAAGAGGTTTAAAACAGGGGTGTGGAATCGCACTGGGAGATATTCTACTCGGACTCCTATAAATGTTAGATTTGCGACTAAAAAAATAAAATAATATAAAAACATTAGTAGAAATAGAAAACAATTTTTTTCCTTGAGAGTGGTGATGAGTAAAATGTATAAGTGTCCATTTCTTGTTTTTTTTTTTTTTTTTTTTTTTCTTTTTTTTTCATCCCTCATAAATCTATGGTTACCAACAATTGGTGATAACACTATTTTTGAAAAGCAAAGCTAATGAATACTTTGATACGAGTATATCAGCTTGGCATGTAGACAATGTCAATGGATTTCTCAAAGTAAGGTTGATTGGTTCATTAATTGAAGCCTGGTATAATTCCAGTGACAAAGTCGCAATGATATTTGTCACATACCTTTTAAGTAACAAAAATAGGTACTGGTACTTATAACGTAAATAAATATATAAAACTATAGGTTGAAATATAATAAATCTTATGTATGTATGAACACACACACACACACACACACACACACACACATATATATATATATATATATATATATATATATATATATATATATATATATATATATATATATATATATATACATATATATATATATATATATATATATATATATAATATATATATATGTATATATATATATATATATATATATATTTATATATATATATATGATTTAAAAATTTATCAAATGGCCGATGTCAATGCCCTTATATGAAACATCTTTTAGAAGTCTACCATCTAAGGAATTCAAGCTACTCTCTCTGGCGAAATTGATATGATAAATTATATCAAACAATGCTCTCTGTCATTTTCTTCCTGGCAATTGATGTATCGAGTAACCTGTGTTGTATGGAAGAATGAGTCCTACGGATTAACCTAAAGAAAACTATATTTCTATTGCTTTACCAACACTCGCTTGAAGTGCGAAGTGTAGGGTTAGCATGACTTCTTTCGTCTCCTGTCATAAGTCTCATTCTTGATCTTCAATGTAAGTGAGTGGGTAAGATATAAAACGTTGGTCTTGTGTTTAGGTAAAGTCTAAAGTCACGAATCACATTACCAGGTATGCTGGACTTTTACCGACAAGGAATTTCGTATTGCTTGGGGTAGGTCATATGACAATTATCTATGGAGTTAAACAGGCGTTTAACAATTCGGGGGATGGGAGGTACAGGGGAAGAAACGTTATAACAACGTCACTGAGGGACGTCATCACTTTTGCGAATGTGTGGGTGGCTAAGACTGGCTTTAGCCTCATTTTCTTAAGTAAAAAAGTTAATGAAACGTAATTGGCAATGCACAGTATTTCCCAAAATTAGGCCATTGTATGAAGCGCTCCCTGCTTTGATATCATGGAAATCCATCAGTTATTTTAGGAACTATTTAAAAAAAACACTATTACACGGCCTCTGGAAACGATAATAGTTCATTCTTACTTTCTTTTTCCCGAGAGACATTTAGAGAATTGTTGATACGTGTAGGAATGAGAGAGAGAGAGAGAGAGAGAGAGAGAGAGAGAGAGAGAGAGAGAGAGAGAGAGAGAGAGAGAGAGAGAGAGAGAGACTATCTTAGTAAAAGAAGTCAACATGATTTTTTTTTAATGTTGAGTTTACGTATGTTTCAAAAATTTGAATAAATGTTACTTTATCATAATAACCTATTGGTATTAAAATATGATAAAGAGGATGCCAGGTGGATTATTCCTTATGTAATTTTATACATAGATTACAGATGTTAAAACAAATAAATAATCACTTGCCTCCAAATTTACATCAAGATTATTGTAATTGGAGTGTGTTTACTAAGTGTACAATTACCGTTTTATAGTAAATTCTTACAGTCTTGTCTTCTCCATTATTAGGTTCAATTCAATTCAAATAATTCTTTGGCCCATGACTCTTCAGAATCATTAAGCCTCTTCTTAAATAGAAGAATTAATTTTATAGTTTCCTTTTTAAAAGAAAATATGCCATTATCGAGATAAGATTAGTGTCTGTTGAACAGATAGATCAGCGTTGGCAGGATGTCAGATTAATATGAAGAAAAAACTCTTCAATGCACTTGTTGTTTCCAGGGATAATATGGTATTAATCAGACTTTACAATGATATGGTGTAAACAACGAATCCGAATGAATGGAAACTAGATATTATCGTTGTTGTTGTTGTTGTTGTTGTTGTCATTATTATTATTATTATTATTATTATTATTATTATTATTATTATTATTATTATTATTATCACCAGTGATTTGATAAGATCTTTGTATCATCAACATTCTTTATAATTAGACTGCAGTCCTCCAGTATCTCGGAGCAACTGCTTCTAGAGGTGAACAGGAATATGCAGTCATAATGTTCTTTCTTTCTTTACAGATCACGATAACAATCGACAGCAATTGCAATAGACTTGATTCGTTTTTTTTAATGCGAATACGCGGTCTCAAGAAAGCAAATTCCGAAAGAGGATCTATAAATTCGGTTGGCTAAAAGTATTCTCAAGTAGGATGATCATATTCAACAATTCTCTCTCTCTCTCTCTCTCTCTCTCTCTCTCTCTCTCTCTCTCTCTCTCTCTCTCTCTCTCTCTCTCCCCTACTGAAATTCACGTTGGCTGGTATTTTCTGTTTCTTGTGATGGAAGTCTCTGTTGTCAAACTCTTTCAAATTGGGCAGGAATAGAGAGTAGCAAGCTAACTGGAATACGATTCATATTGCAGTGGAAAGTTGGTCAGGATACCGAATCTTGACATACTTTGTGATATAAAACTCAAAAAAAGAAAGTTATCAGAAATGAGAGAACAGAAATTACAACTCTTCAATACTTCTGGATAATAACCGTGACCTAAACAAAACTTGAGAAATGGTTAGAGCAATGAAGATTAATCTTTCCAATGGTAATGATAACCTTCAAGTCATAAACAGCTTTGATATTTCGGAGCAAATTGATGGAATGACGAGATTAATAAACGAAAGAGGTATTGTGATTAAATTCTTCATTGGCAGAAAAGGAAAGATCAATAATCCTAATAAGCGCCTTTTCAATCTTTAAAACCTCTAAACAGCTGTGTGCTCTTCGATAGGATTCTTTTTAATTTAAGTGCGTGTGCTTTCGAATTTCTTGTTATCTTCGAAATAACCAAGTACCCAACAATAGTGCAAAATTTAATATACTTATTGTACCATTAGTTTTTCATAAGATGAGCAACCAGTGCAATCTCATTATCTCACAATGCAATGCCAACTTCTCGCTCTTCAAGTCAGATCACGTGGCTAAATTATGTTATTTGGTCAATAATTATTTTTCGGGAGAATTCGAATTCTTGATTGTCCGGATTGATGAATAAAGAGCACCAATAAACGAGACAAAGCCTGATTAATATCACCCCCTCCCCCTTTTCAGAATACTTCTTTTGTCATTGGGTTTTCCTTTCACTAGTGACGAAGAGATGCTTGTTTCCATGAGCCTCAAGATGACAGTCGCCGCCTGAATGAGATTATTGGACCATGTGTGATAAACTTGGATTTATAATAACAATTGTCCTTTGAGTTCGTATTGATTTCGCTAGATAGAGAAGGACTTCTTTCTAGAAATATTAAAAGTATTCTATATGTCCATAAGGCGACACATCGGACAACTTATAAAAGCCTTTTTTAGATTATAGGACCGACGCAGCCGAGTAGGATTAAAAGAAAGGAAAAAATCTGAATTCTCTATGAAACGATTGAGCATCCTATGAAAGGAAGGGGAAACAATCGGTGACACACACACACACTCTCTCTCTCTCTCTCTCTCTCTCTCTCTCTCTCTCTCTCTCTCTCTCTCTCTCTCTCTCTCTCTCTCTCTATTCCGTTCTCCGTTCCTCAAGGAAATCATAAATTCTTTGCTAACGCAGATGTCGAGCAAATATAAGGACGCCTTTTCCTTTCGGGATCCCGAGTCAGCAGGGGAATGGAGTTGTGATTGACTAACGTAAGCTGACGTCACGACTACAATGGCTATTCCTAATCCTTGCGGTATAAAAATGACTTTCATTTTAAAATGTAAACAGAAAAAAATGGTAACAAGAAGTAATATAAGCATAGCATATAATATATACAATCGTGGAGCATAAGGGCAACATACCAAGTTCAAATAAAGACCTAAAAATGGCATATTCTCTTTTCATGTTCTCTGTTGGTAAGGGATCTTGATGTTTATTCATTCTTATTCATTCACTCCAACCAACGGCTTACCGTTATTCATGAAGGAAGCAATAAAGTTTATATTATAGCCTACTTTGAACATTTATGTTTACGTTATGAGTTGCAATACAAACAAGGCTTACGTAACTTAAGACGCGAACAGAGAGAGAAGTCAATATCTGTTTGTTTACATTTAATCGGTCTGTACAGGAACGATATGGATTTGTCTTCAGTTCGGATGGCCTTAATTACTTTAGTATCAGAAGGATGTTTGATTGTTCATAGCAATGAAACTGAATAGCAATTTCAAGAATGACGCTATAGTTGCATACTTAAATTCTGAGCGTTACTTAATGAAATCACGATCAAACGTTTATTTTTAGCTACTTCAATTACTGTAATAATAATAGAATACGTTTTCATGAATAAAAGTATTGTAGATTGTTGACTTTTTTATCACTATTCAGAGCATCACTTGATTAAATACGATACATATTCATAAACACTGGCTCTTTATACACATAACATTTTAATTTTGTATATTGAAACACAAAAGAAAACACTTCCGATTTTTCTCTAATATAAT
>NC_090729.1:149208532-149211032 GCF_036898095.1 Palaemon carinicauda
GTAAAAATGAATAACTACTAAAAAAATCTCTGAAGCCAAAGTGAATTCCACAGCACTTGACCTTGGCTGGCTGGGGAGACTATGTCAAGGAGTCTTCTCCAGTCACAGAGAGAACAAAGAAGCAGCATATGGCGAGGAAGAGCCAAGGGAAGACTGAATGGTGATGTAAAGGAGGAAGATAAGCAGATAAGGCACGTCTTCCTTATCCCCCCCCCCCACCCTCCATCTTCCCCTTCTTTGCCTCATCTAAATTCTTTCTGTTTCTTATCGATGTTCTTCCTCATTCGCTCTTCTTCAAAATTCTCGAAAATTACAATTTTTAAAAATAATTTTCATGATGATACTATGATAGATGGGGACATTGTAGACTTCTATTGAATAACATAAGGACATAATTGCTCTTATTACTTTGTTCTTGGGTAATTTGATATATAAACTATACTATATATTTACACATGTATATATATTATACATATATATATAAACATTTATACGTGTATAATATATATATATATATATATATATATATATATATATATATATGTATATATATGCATATATATATATATATATATATATATGTATATATATACACTATATATTTCTATATATATATATATATATATATATATATATACCTGTATATATATCTATCTATCTATATATATATATATATATATATATATATATATATATATATATATATTTATATATATATCTATATCTAAATATATATATGTGTATATATATACTGTATATATATATATATATATATATATATATATATATATATATATATATGTATATAGATATAGATATATATATATATATATATATATATATATGTATATTATATGTATACTTATGATTGGTTATTAAATAAATAGATGTTTACTTACAAAGGGCAACATCATGAATAGCCCTTTAATAATTTTTTTCCTAATTCGTAATAGACAAGAGTAAATACAATGGAGTGGGGATCGGCTCAATTGTTTGTTTCTTAAACTGAAATAAATATAAATAAGTGTACGAGAGAGAGAGAGAGAGGAGAGAGAGAGAGAGAGAGAGAGAGAGAGAGAGAGAGAGAGAGAGAGAGAGAGAGAGAGAGAGAGAATGGAATACATTTATTACAGTATTTGTAGGGCGTTAGATATGCTACAACACTCTCATAATTGAATTAAGTCTCTGATGTTGTACAAAACGGTCATTATAGTCGTTTGTGTATTTTCTGGTATCACGGTATAGTATGTGGCCTAACCTATCCTAACCTAACCTTACCTAACCTTACCTTACCTAACCTAACTTAATCAAAACCTAACCCAACCTAACCTAACCTAACTTTACCTTACCTTACCTAACCTAACAAGCCATGTAGGCCACATACTAAACCATAATAAAAAAAAGTAGGCCACATACTAAACCGGCACCCAATATTATTATGGAGAGTGCAGGTATCATGAGAGAGAAGATCTGTATGCATCAATGTAAGGGGTAATCTTTTTCTGGGTAAGAAGTAAATTGGATAATATTTGTATCTGATGGAGAAATATTGTTCATAAAAAGCTTTTTTTTTTCTTACTATCGTATTATTCTGGATTATGCTATAAATTTAGATGGGTAGACCCATTTGGATACAAAGAATATGGAATCATTATTATTATTATTATCATTATTATTATTATTATTATTATTATTATTGATAATAATAATAATAATAATAATAATAATAATAATAATAATAATAATAATAATAATGATGATGATGATGATGATGATGATGATGATGGTGATGATAATGATAATAGTCATCATCATCATTTGTATAAAAAAGTTCATATTAAGGTTTCGCGTTAAAAATATATATGAGCTCTGAATAAAGATAAAATCCCATGTAATCACATGCAATTGTTCTGATAGAAATAATCCTCTAAAGCCGGTGATGTCATTAAATATTTTATAATACCTACGGATATTTCATAGATTTGGGAATGGATCATACATACGCAGAAAATAGCATTATTTAGTAATTAAATCATTATATTCTGGAACGTTTGCATTAAAATGTCCAAAGCTGTCAGTGGTTTTAGACTATTTACAAAAGGATAAACGAAAGTGGTTTCTGTCCTATAAAATTAATACTTAAGTGAGAGGAATGATAGTAAGTGTTCATTTTTTCGACTGGGATTCTTATTCATGTAGATCAAGGAGAAATATCCGTATATAAAAAGATGGAAAATAACTAAGAAAAATAGGCCAGTATAATCCTAAAATTAGCATAAGGAATGAGGTAGGTAATTCAAAAAATCATCTATAGGAAATAACGGAGAAAAGTAGGATAAAGGAAGGAACTTTTCGATAAGCATTACCAATTACAAGCGCGGATCAGCAATTTCAAAAGGGGTTGAGGGGGTTGGGAAACGTGACTAAAGCAGCTGGGCGGCGGGGGAGGGGGCCTGCCATTATAAGCCCCCTCAAACCAGCGCAATTTTTAAGAATTTTA
>NC_090729.1:149221032-149223532 GCF_036898095.1 Palaemon carinicauda
ATTTATATATATATAAATATATTTATATATATATATATATATATATATATATATACAAATATATATATATATATATATATATATATATATATATATAGCTGGATTTATGCAAGTGGTAATCGTGTTTTTTCGCTTTGAAAGCTTCTTGATCCTGAAATTTATGTTTCGATATTAGTTTAGTGAAACAGATTATACTATTCATACCACAGTGCTTGAATTTTCTGCCTAGAGAGAATGTGTTTTACTTGCCTTTCCATTCTCAATGATTCTGCAATCTTAGGAAAAACAACACGTGCACAGAGATAATTCATATCACTGACATGAGAGAGAGAGAGAGAGAGAGAGAGAGAGAGAGAGAGAGAGAGAGAGAGAGAGAGAGATAACTGATGAAGATGTTTTTTAACAAAGGGCTACTTATGATATTATCACTAACATATGTGACTTTCATGGTTTCAGCCACAAATAGTTTTTACTTCAAAACTAAGTCTGGCTCGAGAATAAAGACGCAAGGAGAAGGTTGTTTTATGAAAACGGCGTAGTATAGGAGTCAATATAAAAAGCAAATAAACTTGAACCACTTGTCCATTGAAGGGAATATGAGTTCATCTTGATTTTATTGGGCTTATGAAGTTTGTAATTAGAATGGTTTTGACACTAACGTTCGTGACTATCATAGATTTACTTTCAATGTTGAAATCACAAATAGTTTTTAACTTTTGAGCAAGAGGACCGTCGAAAAAAATGGTAAAAAGCAAAATAACTTAATATAGGTTGAAACGCGAAAATAGAGGTAACAAAAAAATTTTCTACCCATGTGCCGATTTAACAATCAGGTTTTTTTTTTTTCTATGAAAACCACAAGTTTAATTGTCAAACTTCTTTCTTTTTAAAGAAAGGGGAGGGGGGGGGGGGTGCCATAGCCTCACGGATTGCTCACTCCGCCCCCTGGACTTACTAGTGAATCATATTCAATATATACAACATTCTATACGAACATAAGCACAGTAAACTAGGATGAATGATAGCTCTTTTTTATTTCTATCTTTTTTTCTTGTATTGGTGACTAAAACTCATTCAGACATGCAAAGGGAACAATTGACTCATGAAAGACACCATATATAACAAAAACAGAAGCACTCCGCATATAAAAGAAACCATTATGCTGACGTCCTGATGGGATAGAAGAGAGACGATCTGTAATTTCGAAAGATTCAGTATGATATAAAAAAGTGTCTGTTAATAATTAAAAAAAAAAAAAATAAGTCGTTGGAATCGCGTATATTTCAGTTCAATTTTGGAAGAACAGGAATGGGTAGAGAAGTAGCAAGGGAGCCAATTATCTGTGAGGAGGAAGAACTGTGAAGGAGATGAAATTGGAGTCCACTGACATGAAAAGTTTAGCGAGCATTTGAGCGAGTGTAAATTTCAAAGATGAAACGTCTACATTTATTCGTTAGAGTTAGAGTTCCGGTCTAACAATGCCATATTGAATGTTTCAATATAAAGCATATTTCCTGAACCAAATCTTAACCAGGTTTTGGACGCATTCATAACAACTCACCAACAAGATATATAAGAAGTTTACAGCATCAATAATAAAATCAATGAATCATGTCCTAGGATTTAATTCTATTTCTTGTCAACGAGGAACATCTATTTACGTTTTTACTGAAATACCAACACCCAGTAAGAGTCCGGATTGGTATTCTACAGCTTACCTTTAAACTTTCAGATATCCTTTCACATTAATTTCTTCGGGGGGTCCGACCGTTTACTGAAATAGCATACACTCCTATTCCGTTTTTATCTGATGGAGCTTCCAGAGAACTGAAGTAATGAACCGGGTAAAGAGAATCGCTCAGAACTTCTATAATAAAAAAAAAAAAAAAAAAAAAAAAAAATTCTGAAAGAAAGAGAAGGGTCCATAAATTTAAAGTAACGACTTAATCAATCATCCTTTTTTACCACCTAGAGTTATATATATGGTGGGTTTTAGGATCAAGGCCAGATACCACCATATATCAAGAATTATTGGCTTTCTACCCTTGTATGGTGAACTTATAGATTGAATTTGAGGGATAGGATGATTCAGCAGATATGACGTAAGAGTGCTGTGACACAAGCTTGGGAATCCTTATTTTTTACAATCTTGTTTACGTAATATTTAAGCAAACCCTTGTTGTATAAATAGATGTGGAGAATGTGCTTCAATGCTTGGTTTTTCTAAGGAGAAATTCACTGAAACTTTCACAATAATATGAATACTTCAATTAATTTCGAGCATTATTTAACATCCTTATTTTGTATATTACTCATAACTCTAAAATAGTAGCTGCCAAAGCCAAGTTATATCTTGGATATTTTCATTATGAATAAACAAATACCAAAACTTTGAGTGAAAAATCTTTTGAAAGTAAATTTCTTTTGTTCCAGTCGGTTACCATTTCCTTTTTCATTTCGTACTTAACTTGTTTTCTTTTTGAAAAAAAACGTCACAATG
>NC_090729.1:149231032-149233532 GCF_036898095.1 Palaemon carinicauda
ATACCATACATTTTCTGCAACTTCTCAACCATTTACAAGTGAAGGAACGAAAAGATTTGCTCAATGCTTCAAGCATAATATGAAGTGTAGGAAAACAAACTTTCAAAGCACTGCATGTGTGAAATCATCAAATTCATTGATGGAGAGAAGAATTAGAAATGTTAGCTTTGATGTGTCCCAGTTTTTCAAAGTATATTAGAAAAGAAAGTTATGAATAAATGGAATATTTTGGTAAGGTCTTACTTTACCTTAGAGAAATAGCTACCAGGATAGATTTTTAGAGAAATAGGAAACTTACATTGTAATGTACAAGTTAATGAAAATATTATAAAACATCATGTTGATAAATTACAACCATTAATTGTGAATCAAGTAAAATAAAGATGTTCAATATTCAAAATGTTCAGAATTATCTGTATCAAAGGCTCCAAATGTCCATCAAGATGCTTAAATATCAAATGTAAATTATGATTTTGTTCTTCAACAACTTCAGAACGATGCTAAAGTACTTCCAAGGAAGTTGAATGGAAGGAATCCTCCTCAAAGATTAGATTTGTATGATTTTTCATACAATTTCAAGTAGAGAAGGAAGAGATTGTTATCTACGTGACTTGTAAGTAATTGCAAGTTATATGCATTTAATGTGTAACAGCAAAGCTTATGTAAAACCGCAGCAGTGCATGTATGTAGCGACATCCTTGGATCCATGCGTGTATGGCTTAGGTTATGTAAGTAATATAAGTAATGTTGCATATATACTTTAGTATTAGTGTCATTGAAGTATTGAAGTCATCTGATAGTATTCTTTTATACATTTAAACTTTTTATGCTCATTTGCTTTATCATTGTTATAGATACGACACAAATCGTCCAGAGCAGCCATGCGGTATGTCCTGTATCTCAAGGTTCTATAAATAAATACGGAGAGTATATAGATTCGTCTTCATTATATCCACCAAAATTACTAAAATCGAGAACGAGAATAGATCGCATAAATTAATGTAGCTATCATTACAGGTATGTACCACCGTAGTTAAAATGGCATATTATGGGATAACATACCTCACTGTAAGTTTGTAAAGAAAACGGCTACAAGAGAAAAAGAATCATGATCTAAAATTCAAAATTAAACACGACCTCATAATTATGAAAGGAGAATCCCTTTCTCAAACTCAAAAGCTCCTGATTGTCACAGATGAAGTTTCTTGCTGGCGTGCATTTTGTGACGAGGAATTCTAATGGTAATACTCTTATGGAAAGAGCTCTTGTAAGAATGTCTGGTTACCAAATTGTCGGTTCCATTGTATCTCATAATTTTAGAGAGGAATTTCATTTGAAGACCCTTTTTCAAATTAATATTACAAATGGCCTTTATTTTTTTTACTGATATCTTTTTATTGTAGCATTTCAAGCATGTCTTCAAATGTAAGACAAATGTAGAGAAAATATGTAGTCCCACTATTAATATGAATACGATAATTTTCTGGGTAAATATCTTTATAGCAAAATTATTAGCATTTCAACGTACCTTTGCGACAATAACTCTATTTGAAGATCTAATTTTTTTTTTTCTGAGGTAGCAAGTTAATTTCTCTTTTGCAGAAAAAAATGGAAGACTATTGATGACAAGTAACGATGTTTTTTCAGATGTATAGCACGCAATATTTGGCTCTTCATTCATTTTTTTTCTAGATAACAAAGTACAATTCATTATAATTGGCAATAAATTTAATACATCAGAGATCAGAATTTATGGCTAATGTTAACCTACTTTACAGACCACGATCCCACTTTTGATAAGTATTTTAGTTTCCAGTCTCCACAGAGTATAATATTTTTATTGTAATTCATCAAAGGTTTAAAAGATTAGTATTACGGCTACTTACCATAATATATAATTTTGGGAGGTAATCACAGCTTCGAGAATTGGAAGTCCAAAGTCCGTTTACATAATATATTTTTTCCTGTAAGAATTTTGGTTTTACTGAGTAAGTACATTATTGTAATTCAGTAAATTTCAAGTCATTTCTAAAGTTAGAGCTTGACCAGCTTTTGGTAATGTAATATACCAAGTAAGTTACGTTCAGTTTTCTCGTCTGTAGATGTCTTAAGTAACATGTCCGAAGCGTATGAATGTCTTGATGTGATGTGTTACAGACACAACTCGGCAAACTTATCTCGTTAATAGCTACCGAAAGGAGAGATTGATATATTAAGATCTCTAAGGAGGGAAGGTAAAATAATTCTTTTATAATACAAGCATGAAGTAACATTACTAACATTTACACATTGCACTAAACATAACAATATTATACTGAGTTTTTAAGCAGTTTATCCTATCTGAATCTCTGCATCAGATTTCCATTTTGTGGTTCTAAAAATAACTTTTATTAAAAAAGTTCCTTCTTTTATTTTTCTTGGAAGGCCTACTATAAAAGTTTTGTTATGGGAGTACACAATAAGAGTAAGGGTCAGGAAGTTTTATAACCCGGCAGTACTG
>NC_090729.1:149246032-149251032 GCF_036898095.1 Palaemon carinicauda
TCAGCTCTGGAAAGATAAAAGAGTTTTCGCAATTAACATCCCCGCGATAAAAGTGTTTTCAAAGGTATGGGAAATCGCAAATTATTTTTTATTATTATTTTTTTTAATTTTTCATTGCTTATGTCTTTTTATACACACACACACACACACACACACACAGATATATATATATATATATATATATATATATATATATATATATATATATATATATATATATATATATATAATCATCATAATCAACATCAGAGGTTAATAGTTCACTGTAGAGCAAAGACCTCAAACAAGTCCTTCCACTCCCGTCTGTTTATGGTCTGTCTTAGCTCGTCAATCCATCGTCTTCTCTACCTTTCCCTGCTTCGTTTGCTATCTTTAGGCACATATTCTGTAATTTTTAATGTCCATTCCATTCTCATTATATGACCTGCCCATGTCTATTTATTTTTCTTACACGTTGTTAGAACGTCCTCCACTTTAGTTTGCTCTCGTATCCATTTTGCCCTTTTTCTGTCTGAGTTTTGTTCCCATCACTATTCCCTCCATAGGTCTTTGAGTTGTGACTAGCCTATGTTTTAAGGTTTAGTTAGGCTCATATTTCCGATGCCTAAGTTAATACTGGTAGGACCATTTGAATAAGTACTCCATCCCATGTTTATCGTTCTTTTAATTTGGGTCTGGTGTCCTGGAGAGACTTTTATTGGCTATACTAAGTACAGACTATTCATTAATAATCCTTGGAGTTTCGTCCATAACCCTTATTCCTTATCTCTGCATTTTCATTGAACATTATCTTAGTTTTACCGTACTCTCTCTCTCTCTCTCTCTCTCTCTCTCTCTCTCTCTCTCTCTCCTCTCTCTCTCTCTCTCTCTCTCTCTCTCCTCTCTCTCTCTCTCTCTCTCTCTCAGTATTTATTGGCTTAATTTAAAACCTGATGTGCTATTTTTAGATATATAATTTTAATTGATTACGAATACTTTTTAACGATGCCTTCGCTCTTCAGATATAACCTAGTTAGCTGTATTTCCATTAACTTTAAAGGTATTCATTGCAACATATTTCAATACCTAACAAGAATATTGCAACATATTTCGATGAGTAACAAGGACATTTGAAATTGATACCAAATCAATAAATCAAATAGCCGTTCTCATCTTAATCATCGTTTTATATCAAAAGTTTTGTAACAGGACGATTATGATTTGAATGCTTTTATCTGCTCCTTTACTGGGATAAATGTTAAAGGCAAAACGTTAGAAACGCTGAACTCAAAGGGTTACCTTCATAATGAAGCATATTACATTTTAAATTCATTACAGATAAATGGCTATTCAGGTTGGATGATCATGAACTTCATGCACAGTTTACGTAAAAAAAGGTGTATTTGGACCTTGTAGCTGGAAGGTAACGTTAATAATAATGATAAATAAATGATAAGGATAATGCTAATGACAATGACAATAAAAATGACAATCTAATGATGATTACAATGACAATGACAATGGTAGTGATAATGATAATAATAATACAAAAGGTTTATCTGAACCTTGTAACTGGAAGGTAACGTGAATAATAATAATGATAAATAAATTATAAGGATAACGATAATGATAATAACAATGACAATCTCATGATGATTACAATGATAATGAGAATGACAATGACAGTGATAATGGTAGTGGTAATGATAAGAAAAAAGGTGTATCTGAACCTCGTAGCTGGAAGGTAACGTTAATAATAATAATGATAAATAAATTATAAGGAAAATGATAATGATAATGATAATGATGATAGCAATGACAATGACATTGACAATCTGATGATGATTACAATGAAAATGACAATGACAATGACAATGATAATGTTAATGATAAAGATTGTATAGTTAAAAAAAAAAAAAAACTTTGAAGAAAGCAACAATAGTAAACGTATGTGAGATATGTAAGGTTAAGCGTGTGAATATGCAGTCTTCTTTCTAGTGGGGGAGAAGGAAAAGACTGTGAATAATGAAGTTGGTGTCAAAATAGGTAAGTGAAAGGTGATTCATTAGTGACGTTATATGGCTAATATAAACGATACTGAAGAAAACCTGAATTTTATATGTTTTGAAATAGCCTTCGCTGCTTGTAGGATTGAGCGTTACATATAGCGTTTGTAATACCATATATTTCATTAAGAAAAATCTAATGCTAATATTGTATCAGGTTTTTTGGGGGGAGTGTAATATAGATATAAAAAAGTATGCTGGCTGAGACAAATCAAGTTTCTGATTGTCTTCGGGCATATAGGATAATTTTCAGGTAGAGAGAAAAATGAAAATAATGAAGTAGCAATAAGGTTTGAATTATCAGTATCAGGAATAAATGGGTGTGTATGACGTGGTATAATTTCAAAATACCATTTATACATATGTCAAGTGTGGGGGTTGGGCAATTTGTGTAAATAAATCTTGACGAGTAAATCTCCCTATCCTTGTGAACCAAGGATGGGGGTTTTTGGGCAGCGGTTATTGCCCTGGTACTATTATAGCTTGGGTGAAGAGAAGGCTTGATCGCTGATCATATGTATATGGTCAGTCTCTCGGGGGATTGTCACTGCCCCTTGTCTCTGCTATACATGAACGGCCGATAAAGGGCTAGACCAATACACAAAACAATGAAGGAGCTAACACCTGCTTAAGGATTTACAGGTACAATACTGAATTCAGCAAGATTCTCTGCGATTTGCAGCTACCGTTTATGTAACTCTCTAAAACACTGCTATGGATTTGCATGGGGTGGATAAAACAGCATCGTTAAGGAAAGTGAAAGAGTGCATCCGTATATTCGAAAATAGTGTGGGTAAGAATGGATGTGGTGGCCGTGGCCAGTGAGAAAAAAAAAAAGAATGGGAGTGAGTATATATTTTCCAGGATGCAGGATATTGCATACCAAAGAGCACTATAGGACGAGTCCATATCAATTCTTTACAGTATGGGGAGAATAAGAACAGGTGGCTGGACTAGGATACATAAACACAAAGTTAGTTCACAGAAAGAGATGTTCTTGGCTTATGTAAGAATGGAAGAAGTGTGGTGAAAATTTGTCTGAAAATTTACATGATAGCTGGATACACGTGGTTTTCAATGGAAGAACGCTGAAAGGCATTCTTGGGAAAGTGAAAAGGTAAAGAGAAATATTGGTCTTAGAATGGGAAGTACAAATCAGAAATGGGCGAAATGGGAAGAAGAGAATTGGTCTAGGTATATCTGATTATCATCTGTTTGATGCAGACTTTCAAATTATAACAAAAAGATTGTAAATCTGGCTGTATAAGTAATTAAGACTATAGTTGATAATAAGGAAGGAAGAATGGCATGTTAAAAGAAATTGGATGGGAATGGTTTAAAGTTTATGACACGGTAGTGGAAGAGTTAATTTGAATGGAAAATTACTGGATGGGGTTATAGTCAAGAGTGACTGTTTCAAAGTATCACCAGTAAATAAAACTTTTGATATAATTGCCAAACGAGGAATATATGCTGAGTTGATCATGGAAATGTGGATTATATCTTGATTAGTTTTTCTTTTAATATTAATTATGAATTCATTACTTCTCTCATGTGGGATAAGCTCATACATGTTTTATAAGCGGGTAGATTGGCTGATTGATTTCCCTATAGACTTGTTCCTGTACGAAGATGTATAATTTTTCAACCGGGTCACGTAAGCCCCTTCAGTTTAAACCATTAAACGTGCCAAAAAAAAAAAAAAAAAAAATAAGTAACAGCTGATTTCTAAGATTATTACAACTAATATTGACAAAATTTTCCGATTACTAATTTAAAAGTCCCTTTCATGTAGAAAATGGAGTTTGTCTTATTTTTTGTCATTAGAACTCCAGTATTTTAGAAATTCTACTAATATTAAAGCTTTAATGTTTTATCTTCTCTTATAAGCACTTCAGTACTTTAGAAATTCTATTAATATTAAAGCTTTAATTTGACCTTTTGCCCCGTCTGGTATGAATATTTACTTACAAAATCGATCTTTGAATCCGGTTTTAAAGAATGAAAAGCATGATAGCCCACAATGTGAAAAGTCTTAAAATGCTTTACAAGAGAAAACAAAAATTAAGTGTAAGCTATACCATGGACTGGCTGTGTTTTAAAACCTATTTTAGAATTGTTGACCATAAATATAATTTTGGACATTAAAATGTTCAAAAAGATCTCTTCCAAAATCGATAGCAACAGTTACCAAATTAATCATTTCTCTGTGGAATACAAGACAAAATATTGCTGACAAAATATTACTTCTAACAAAGAGAAAGCGATGTTACCATATCAAAAAAAGATAAACCTGTATAGGAAGTAAAATTAGGATAATTAACGATCTAATTTCACCTTGTTCCCTTCCTGACAAGATAGGAATGGACAATCGAAGCAGCCCAAAATATGAGATCAAAAACTTTAATGAATTTCGATGAATTGCAGCTTTGCTTCTGTTTTCAAGGATTATATATGTCAAAGTTACTGGATATTCTATGATTTGATTCATGCCTAATGGTAAGTCGATTTCAATCGCACGTTAATTAGTTTAATCTTCTGCATCTCCTATTAACGCCAGATTATCTGCAGAAGCCTAAATATTAATTATACCGATACGGGGGTTAGCAAAGTTCCTGTATGCTAGATTATTCATATTAAGTTTTGATCAGAGAAGAGAAAAAGAAATCTTCAACATTTTGTTTAGTTTAAAAAAAAAATGATCTCACCATTAAAGGCAATTTTACTCTTGTATTTATATTCACTTTAGATTGAATCTATTGAATATCTGTTTCATATTCACAATCTAGAGTATCTTTTTCTATTTCTCTTAAAGCTCAAACTCGGATCTACAAAACTCTGAAATATCTTGTCATGATCAATTCCCAAATCCTTCTCTTGATAAGCTTCCCATTTCAGCTCCAATTCTTTTGTAGTTGTCCATAAACAAGAATAGATGACAACGTTAAAGTATAG
>NC_090729.1:149261584-149269084 GCF_036898095.1 Palaemon carinicauda
TGTAACGAGTTCTCTCGACAGATATGTTGATTTCAGCATGACATGCTGAAGTATTTACTTTTAAACCTTTAGTTCATCTATAAGAAAACACATAAAAATAATATCAGTCACATTCACATAATTCTCTTTTCCCCTCAACCAGCCATATCACCTTAGTAATAGTATAGGAAAACACTGATTTTGAATAAGAAGGAAAACTTCATTAGCATATGTATATGAAAAAATCCTGATAAGTATATATATATATATATATATATATATATATATATATATATATATATATATATATATATATACATATGTAAGTATATGTATATATTCATATATATACATACATATATATATATATATATATATATATATATATATATATTTATATATATATATATATATATATATATATATATATATATAGATAGATAGATAGATAAAGATATGCATACATACAGTATACACACACACACACATATATATATATATATATATATATATATATATATATGTATATATATATATATATATATACATATATATATATATATATATATATATATATATATATATATATATATATATATATATATATATATATATATATATATGAAATCTGCTCATGTTACTTACTGATATAACTGAGAGTCTAGGGCCCTCTAAAATCCAAAAATAACCAGTGAAGTTATACGCCCACCAACACCTATTAATGAAATACAATGTTAACTGTAGAATTAGTAGATACTTAACACAATAAAATATGTTTTCACATAGCACATGCATAAATAATTACACAGAAAATGTATATGCATATCACATCAAGTATGTATATATATATATATATATATATATATATATATATATATATATATATATATATATATATATATATATATATATATATATATATACATATATATATATATAGTCTATGCAAACCTGACTTTCATAATTTCAAACATTAAGCCCTAAATAGTGCTCAACATATAATTCACTCTAACTACGTCATAACTCTACGTATCTATTTGGCAATTAAGAAATGATTGTTTATTTTTGTATTAAATGCATAAGTTCGCATTCTGAACAAGGTAAATGTAATTATACACAATTCTCTATTTCCTGTAAGTTATTTTCAATGTATAGTGAACTCGATATTAGAAGTATCCGTGGCCTAATATCTGAAACTATTATAGTCACTATATTAAACATCGGTGCCATGGTTTGCAGACTTAGCAATCGGCTAACATGGTACAGATGGTCTGAATTAGAATATAAGTAAAATGATATAAAGTTTTACGGGAATGGGTACATCATTATCCAAATCAACTTTTATATTTTGTACTGGCAGAATGGTTAACTCGACTATTTACTTGTGTATTCAGAATCATATATACAAGTTGAAAAGTTCTGACCACAGTAGAACCATGGTAAGAAATAATTCCTCCTTGAGTGTAAATTACTCCATTCGCAAAATGATTTCGATTTTGATCAGGTTTTCGGCTTAATATCTGAGTGTGAAAAGCCAGTAACTATAAACTTAGCAGTCGGTTATCATCGTGAAGATCGGTTGATTTCTATTCGGCAGCCATTTGTTGAGCAGTTTCGAGATCAACTTATATATCTGTAGATATCCGAATAGATTAGTCAACTGTTTACTTTTATGTTAAGATCCAAAGGCTATTAAACTGTTTTCCCAAAATCCATATAATCTTTTCGTATAGAATTCACCCTTTAAGTTAACGTATTATTCAAACTGTTCCAAGGGTGTTGACACTCCCTATGAGCCCTTTGTCTGGCCCGTACTACACTGGATACTTCTCTGGCTAAGACTCATTTTTTATTTGCTTACAAATAAACCGAAAAGTCTGGCCTATTCTTTACACGTTTTCCTCTTTCCTCATACAAAAAATCTTCACTCAAGAGGTTAACAACTGCTCTGTAATTGTTCAGTGGCTACATATCACTTGGTAAGGGTAGAAGAGATTCTTTAGCTATGGTTAGCTGCTACTTTAGGAGGACACTCCAACGTCAAGCAATTGTTATCTAGTTTTGGGTAGTGCCATAATCTCTGAACCATGGTCTTCCTTTGTCTTGGGTTATAGTTCTCATGCTTAAGGGTATACGTAGACATACTACTATTCAATGTGCTTCCTTATATCCTTCCCTTACTGATCTATTTTCCCAATTGGAGTCCTTGGACTTATAGCATCATGCTTTTCCAACTAGGGTTGAGGTTAGCTAATAATAATAATAATAATAATAATAATAATAATAATAATAATAATAATAATAATAATAATAATAATAATAATAATAATAATATTCTTGCAAACCCTAAAAGGAGTGTTATGAAATGCCATTTTATAGTCTCTATTTTCAACCAAATTTCTTAAGTGTTTTTTTAGAATCTTAATTTAAACTCTTCCTGGCCGAAAAATGGAAGCATTTAGGATCTACTCTGTAGAACTCTGTATAATGAAGGCTCATTAAGATCTACTTAGTAGGTACGGGTCTTATATGAAAGGGACTTCTACGAAGCATTTTAGACGCTTCCGTCGTAGAAAACAAACATATTTTATTTTTCTTCTTTATAGGTCCTGTCAACGTCTTCTTATTTTTAGTTTATTGTCTAGTTATGAAGTGGAAGATAAATAACCAGTTTTATTGCCGTTCCTTTTCGTTCTTTTAAGATTTATTATTATTATTATTATTATTATTATTATTATTATTGTTATTATTATCATTATTATTATTATTATTATTATTATTATTATTATTATTATTATTATTATTATTATTATTTTTATTATAATAATAATAATATTATTATTATTATTATTATTATTATTATTATTATTATTATTATTATTATTATTATTATTATTATTATTTTCGATAAGGTTTTCTCAAAACCCAGCGGTCATACTCCCGTATCACAAATTAGGCTTTATTGAACTAAGACCAACAAGATTACTTAAGAATTGAAAATGGTATATATTCCACCATTCTCTCTCTCGTCTAGAAAGGATAGAGAACTTCTCTTTCTTCTGAAGAATGGAGTTCAGATATGTAATTTACCAGCATCAAGTCAGATCTAATTCTAATAGTCGGGCCTTCTCCATCATGAGGTTCAATACTACACAGTATTCTAGTAGTTTTATTCCAGCTGTGATCAATTGTGGAATAGTCTTCCTAATCGGGTAGTTGAATAGATATAAATTGAAAAGTTCAAAATAGCAGCAAATGTTTTTATGTTGAACAAGCTTACATAAGTCCTTTTATAGTTCATTATGAAATATCTGTTTTTAAAATACTTTATTTTAATTGTTCATTATCTCTCAGATCGTTTACTTATTTCCTTATTCCCTTTCCTCACTGGGATATTTTTTCCAGTTCGAGCTCTTGGGCTTATAGCATCTTGCTTTTCCAACTAGGGTTGCAGCCTAGCTAATAATAATAATAATAATAATAATAATAATAACTCGAGGTCGGCATTGCTTTGATGCATTTCCTCGGAGCCAAAATTGGAGGGTCACGCGTCACGCATCACGTGCCCAGATGACCTGTGCGCTTTGCCATATTGTGATACTTCTCTATTGCTCACCTAATTGCTTTGATTATACTTTCATATATTTATGTATTTCGTTGTTATTACCATTAACAGCAGTGTCGTAATATTCAACTTTATCAGATGCTGAAAAACACTTCTTGAAGCTAAGACAATGAATTGCAACAGATTTTTAAATAGCTATCAAAAAAACTTTCTTTAGCCTTTCAATGTCACATTTTTGCATTTACTAGAAAGGAATTTTCAGCACTACACATTTTGATTACCATCAAGCCACACATGATTAGGCGTATTTCTATGGATATTGCTGACAATGCATACATATTATCTGGCTTAACGTCTTTGCCACTTAAATATTTAACCCCCACCCGGTTTTGGCATTTTTATAACACTGATGGCTATGGGTGATTAATACGACCCTGCCTCACGTTTGTCCCCTAATTGAACTAGAGAATTGGGACAAAAATAAACGTGTCAAAGACCTCTGAAGTCAGGTCAAAGGTATCGTGTTCTTCTAAGTCGAGTCGCATCGAATGGTGTATTTTTTGAGCTCGAAAGGTCAATTTGAAATTTTACCTCAGTTCAAGGTCACGGGTTTGACACCACCGGTAGGCGGTTTGTGCAGCCATGGGAAACGGCGACTCCAAATGATAAAAGTACAACATGCTTTACGTGTTTTGCGCGATTCTGGGACCGTTGGCTCCTCTAATCTTTTCATTAGAGCTGACAGAAAATAATCCGTCACGGCACATTTGTCGCAACCTAGCATGCCATGCTCCACCAGTCGACCCATGACCAGGACCATAAGACTGACGAGATGCTGGTGCATCGAACGGTGCCACCGCTGTGGTGGCCTGGTTGTAGCGTCCTTGCCTGGTGATTACCAGACTGGGGTTCGAGTCCCGCTCAAACTCGTTAGTTCCTCTAATCGCTGCAACGTTACCGTCCTTGTGAGCTGAGGATGGGGTTGGGGGGGGGGGAGCCTATAGGTCTATCCGATGAATCATCAGCAGCCATTGCCTGGCCCTCCTCGGTCCTAACTTGGGTGGAGAGGGGGCTTGGGCGCTGATCATATGTAATATGTTCAGTCTCTAGGGCATTGTCCTACTTGATAGGGCAATGTCACTGTCCCTTGCCTCTGCCATTCATTGGTGGCCTTTAAACCTTTGAACCCCCGTCACGATCGGCCCAGTCGTTTGGCTTCCAGATTCGAAAATGCTTGAACACAACCACCCACATATGCACAAACATCTCAGGCTCAACTTTTCTTTCGCCACCCTCTCTAGAAAAAGTTTCCGGATCTAGAAGTATGAGCATGCTATGGCATACTTTTATTTCCTAAAATTTTGGATGAAAAAAGACAGAGTTCGTGACGGATGGTATGGCATATATTGGTGTAAAAGATTAAATGAAATCATAAATAAAAAAATATATAGCGAAGAAAGTTAGGTATATGATAAAATGAATGATCATTAATATATTTTGACTAACAAATCTAGTAAAGCATTTTACTATTTAACTGCATTTTATGGTTGACCATAATGATCGACCACGCTGAAAATGAGAGCTGAAAAAATTGTTAGTGATACTATAGTAGATTTCATTATTACTAAAGGCTAGTTGAAGACTATGAATGGACAGTTTTCTGTGGTATGAAGTGGATAAATAATTGGTCCATGAATTAAATGATGCTATAAGACTAGTAATGATATGAGCCTAATCAGAAAAAAAAAAAAAAATTACCATTACGGAATGAATACTGTATAAGACTTTAATATCTATTGGATACACGGTTGGTATTCAGTAGTGTAACATTCGCATCTAACTGTATGGATAGCGTGCCACAGTTATAACCATTTAGAATGATTAAGTTCTCAACACCACCAACATAGTAAGAATAGCCTCTTTCCCCTTAATAAAAAGAAAGAAATGCAGATGTTTGCATGAAAAACAACCCACGCACCAATCAGAACGGCAGTGAAGTGGAATGTTGCGCGAATAGAAATTAATAACGTCACAATTAAAGTTTCATGTTTATATCAATAGAGTACAAGATCTGTAATAAACATCCGCATAACATATCTAAATTCCTATGGTTACCCAGACGCCAAGGTCTAAATATGTTAGACCTTGCCAGACGCAATACCTACCTTGAGTTCCCGTAATGCGTAGCCGTTGCAGTTGCCCACGCAGCCGTCATGAGAATCGGAACGCCCCATCCCACTGCATGATACACGCTGTAGTAGAAACGGTGCTGGAAAACCGTCACTGCGAAAGAAATAACATAATCATAAAGGGATTAGGCTGGGAGGAATCATATTTACATTATTGCTCTGTAATGAGTAAGCTAGATTGGGTGCAAATTTAGATATTGTAAAATTCATGTGAACGATGATACAGAATAAACTAGAACGGACAGTCAGTAGAGAGCAAACAATATGGTAGAAAAGCGTGGTTTACCTTTTCGTGACCTTGACCTTGACCTTTGACCAAATCACTCCCAAAATCTAATCAAATTGTCCTTGAATAATGGCTAATCATTGCACCAAATTTCATGAAATTCGGTCTAATAGGTTTTCAGTTATGAGAATGACAAGCACACATTCAGACATACAAACATACGCCCATCAAAACATAGCCTTCGTAACGAAGGTAATGAGTGTCATGTTTCTCTTTTAAGAGAAAAAGGAATCGGTGGAACTTCCAGCAAATTGATAATGTTAAACAGGTTTACATAAGTCTCTCTTCATAGTTTATATATTGACATATCTATTTGAACGTTGTAACTAATCTCAAAGTATTACATATATTTAATTCAAAACTTCTAATATATGGTTTATTTATTTCCACATATCCTGTCTTCACTGGGCTAATTTCCCTATTGGAGCCCTAGGACTTGTAGCATCTTGCTTTCTCAACTAAGATTCTAGCTTAGCTAATAATGATAATAATAATAATAATAATAACAATAATAATAATAATAATAATAATAATAATAATAATAATAATAATAATAATAATAATGAGATCCAGTAATTCAAATCCAGCAATGATTAGCATTTCCAATATCATACATTTAACCCGAAGGATTCGTCCCTCAAAGAAAATCAAAGGAATATGGAAAGCATTCAACTTGCCTGGTGGCCGAGGGAAATGTCAAAAAGCATCTTACTACGGATAGAGATTAATATTACAACGGAGATTCTGCCACGTAGATCACGATGAACACATCATAAACAAGATATATGTCTCCCACGACACAGTATTTATAAATAAAATAGTACTGTGTAAAGTGGAACGTCTTTTTATGTGACACTTACTCAAGTTAGTATGTAAGATGTATGCTGGAGAAGAAATCGGTCGATATTTGAGTAAAACATTAAAACGGTTCCCAAATGAATAATAATCTACTAGTACCTTAGACGTTGGACATAGCTCAAACTGAAAATTTTTCAGACCAAGTTCATTTCCAGGTTATTGGACACATGTCCACCCAATCGTAAATTAGTGCCAGCATTCACTGGTGTCAAAGAAACGGGCACAAGGCTAGCAACCTCACCGCCAAGAGCTTGCTTAGCTTATAAGAGGCTAAAATCTGGGACCGCATCGATCAACAGGAAAAGATGTGTGGGAAAAAGATGAAAATATTAATTGAAACTAAGACATTTTTAAGCGATATTGAATTTAACAGAAATCAACTATTACCTAGGATCCTAGGACATTACACTTTTCGCGGTAACACTTATAAAAAAAAACATAGAAAACAAAGAAGAAAACACATAATTTTTACATCCTTTTGATAAATAAAAAAGGCCAAAGGAAGATTTATTGCCTAAACATTTAACAGGTCAATTAAAGAAAATGTGGTAGTCAGCATTATTCTTTCTTAATCATATCTTCCCTCTCTTTTGAATCAAGATTTAAATATGCCATTAAATAGT
>NC_090729.1:149281584-149289084 GCF_036898095.1 Palaemon carinicauda
GAACAACCACGCCAGTGTCGATACAGCAGCCACTTTGCTGCTACCGAAGAATAACTTCAAATCCATCTCGACCTCGAGGACTAGGTTAAGGACAAGTCACCATCAACTAGGAGATACTCCCAAGCTGGGTCTGCTGCTCTTTCTCGACTGCATCACGAGAAACGGTCCTTCTGGCTTCCCAAACCTAACTGATTCTTGTTACCCCCAACGTCACCAAAGTAAACAAGTCTCCCACCTTAACAAAAATAAAGAGGGCAGTTACAAAAAAAATTGAAACTAGGTTGTTTCACAGTCAAACAACCTAACAATATATATATAATATATATATATATATATATATATATATATATATATATATATATATATATATATATATACACACACACACACACATATATATATATATATATATATATATTTATATATATATATATATATATATATATATATATATTTATATATATATATATATATATATATATATATATATACACAAACATATATATATATATATATATGTATATATATATATATATATATATATATATATGTATATATATATATGTTTATACATATATATGTATATATATATATATATACATATATATATATATATATATATATATATATATATATATATATATATACTATATATATATGTATATATACACTCAAACATATATAAATATATATATATATATATATATATATGTATATATATTCCATAACATCCATAAGAGGGGTTGGTCCCAGAAAGATACAGCCTTCCGGTTTCCCAGCAGAAAATTAGGCGATTGGTAACTACTGTACCCTAAAATCCAATTTCTCTATCTCAGCAGATGCTGATACCGACTTACACGGAGATGGACTGATGAGCTGTACACCGTAACCAATGCATTACCTTACCAAACGTGATCTAGGAGTTGGATCATTCAGTTCCTTATACAAAATATGAATGGGTAGGTATGGGTCCACAAACGTTCATTCATACTGGTTAGTTGTGACACTAGTTATTTTCAGGGAAATGTACATCTCTTTGGATGCAACTTTACATAGACGGCTAGTATAAATAATGATACTTTTCTAGCAAGGTTGTATACGTACAATAGTGTTTAACCTCGCCTTTGCTTTTAACAATGGTTATATATATATATATATATATATATATATATATATATATATATATATATACATACATACATACATACATATATATATACATATATATATATATATATATATATATATATATATATATATATATATATATATACATATATATATATATATATATATATATATATATATATATATATATATGTGTATATATATATATATATATATATATATATATATATATATATATATATATATATATATATATATATATATGCACCAATTGATACTTTTTACTTGGGGTGACTGGAAAGTTACTTATTACTCTCACAGTGAACTCTTCATAGGTACAATTTTCTTTCGTCTATTGATATTTGTTTTATTATACTTATAATGTTTTAAACTCATTATCATCTGTCGAACACGGTATTACTCGTTTTGAAAACACGAGGTTCAGGTGATAACAAAGAAATTCAAAATAATAACTTTGTAACTGTGAAAGGTACTCCCAAGTTTGTGCCAGTAAATGCTTTAATTATCATTTTTCTTTTTTATCTGCTTTTTAAGCCACAATTCTCTTCCAAATATCTTAGTGCATGTTTATCTCTTAATCAATAATAAAGAGCAAATTGAAGGAATCAATCTTAGTTCGAATTCTGACCTATAAAAATTGCAACGGCTGCCTCCAAAACATTTAGAAATTTTATGTTTAGCTTGTTAATATTTGAATGCTTTTGACAAACAATTTGGCTTTGAGAGTGGACATTCTACCAAACTGCATATATGCTTTAAAGAACCTAATAAAATTTTACTTAAATCTAAATTCAACAGTCTTCCTTTACTACATGGAAGCATAAGTCTTTTGACAGGGTAATTTTTGTCCTCGATGAATTTTAGATCAGACCAATCGATGGCAGTTGATTTTATTACTTGAATTCTAATGTAATTCATTCAATATGAGCTAGGGCACTGACCAAGGTTCTATGCATTGAACAAGGTTCTATTCTAAGCGTATACCTTTTTAAAGTCTATGTGCAATTTATGAACGTTAGGCTAAACAAGTTATTGGATGTCACATTTATGAGCTGCTAACAATTAATGCAGCTTATGCAAATAATCTGGTCTTTCTTAACCTCACGCGCTGCAAGTTTAATTGGGACTTCTTTTACAGATTCGTTGAGCAAAGTCCGTATTAATATCTATATTGCTTAAACATGTGAAATTTACTTTGAACGGTAACGAGCGTGTTAAAAACCCTTAGATTTATAGGAGTGGATAACTGTAACAATTTTTCATTTCCGAAACCAAGCACCCAAATGGATTGCTCTTTTCATTAAATCCGTTAGCCACCTAAAATTCAAGGTGGCGACATTTTTTAACATGGGCGAAATTGACTATACAGAAATATTAAATCTTGCAATAAAATTGTAAAGTCTTGTCCCCTATGGACAATCTTGCTGTCAAATCATACGTAATTCCCTATTTATAATCTGAATCTGGGTCTACAATATGTACCTACTCACTAGTTTTTTGTACCATTCACTGTTAAGATTTTGCCGTAAAAATCGGTAAAAATCCTGGAATAAAATTTGCCAGTAATTAACCGTTTCAAAAAAGGATATATTGACGTAAAGGAGTGATATTACGGTCACCAACCCGTAAAAGATAATAAAAAAGTAGGGTAAAAAAATTACGGTCGCCTGTATTTTAGTAATACGGCTGAGAACAATATATTTTGACGGAGAATTTGTGATTAAAATTACTGTTTTTTTTTAACTGATAATATCAGTCCTGGAATTATAATTACGGTAAAAGTATCCATATCATATGCACCATCAGTATAATATATAACTGGATGTACATTTAGGCATTAGGACTATACTTATTTGTGCTAAAGGAAGGACCTGACGTACAGGCTGACAAACTACTGAAAAACATGATTTTCTTTTTATAAAAAGAAAATGGTGCTTCCCAATAAATTGTCACCCTGGACGTCAGGTACCTCCTTAAGCACATGTGTGCTATTACTCCTGTTAATGAGGAGAACCGAGAGTAATTCTAATGCATTAATTCTGAGAAAGATATATTATAGTGATTCATCTCTTAACTCTGCTATGGGGAAATATAGAATTTATTTCTTGTATAGATTAGTGTAAGATTTAGTTTGTGTATCTTTTATACTAAAAGACGGGTCCTCTTGTCACACATTTGTTATTTTAGCTATTTGTTTTGTAAACTTGAATCTTTTGCCAACTTTGTATGGTCATATATCTCGGAAATAAAGAATTATTTTTAGTGATTTTTTTAACAACTGATACTATTAAATGATATATAACAGGTAGTAGGTTGGCCAGGGCACAATAATAATAATAATAATAATAATAATAATAATAATAATAATAATAATAATAATAATAATAATAATAATAATAACATATATCTATATATACCGCCTCATTCTTTCATTGCAATATCTCTCGAGGAAACTACACGGATCTTACGATGTTAAATATGCAAAGTATTTCTGAAGCTTTCAAAATTTACAAAAGTTTTCTTCCTTTGCAGAACAAATGCTTCTTCGCATCTTAATTGTCAAGGGTAATTAGTCTTGAAGAAAAAAGTACTTCCCTTCTTAACTGTAATGGTTTATATTACCAGTTTATGTATCGTTCTCATAATGGCTTCTGTAAGCTTCTTTAAGCGTTTAAATGGTATTCCCACCATATTATTATTATTATTATTATTATTATTATTATTATTATTATTATTATTATTATTATTATTATTATTATTATTATTATTATTATTATTACTTGCTAAGCTACAACCATAGTTGGAATAGGAAGATAATATTCGCCCAAGGGCCCCATTACAGAAAATAGCCCAGTGAGGAAATGAAATAAGGAAATAAATAAACTACAAGAGAATTGTTCTCTATTTTAATTCTAGTTTTTTTGAATTGAGAAATTTTGCCTATTTTTATTTAATTGAAAAATAAATTAGTCTACTATCAAAGAAATTGTCCGTTTCTGTTACATTTTTTCAATTCCTTATGTAGAATTATTCTAACAATTCCTTACTACAGAGCTATAAGAATTCTCTCACCCAGTCACCTACTTGTCCCTTTAACATTTGAAATAAAATAAATTCAAATCTAACGAATGCTGGTTTAATTAAGTTTGAGGGTTGGAGTTCTCTTGCGTTGGCATAAAGAAAAATCTGTTAGAATATAATCATTCTCATATTTTTCATGCAGACAATGGATGCATGGATCCTTAACCTCGCTACCATTGTTAAATAATTCAGTTAATTTATCAAGCAATTCATATATTCAGTTCGCTGCCTGCCACCAGGATCTCGAAATAAATTTGTCCCTTGCAAATTGAGGCTCGATCTATTTTTTCTAATTCATGCGCATAAAATCACTCCGGTTTCCCCCTTGTGATTTATATCCTGATACCTTTAGGAATTTATTCCCCTGGCAAAGGCTGCTCTTCCATGACCCCTTCTTAATCACCAACACTGACATCCCGTGTCAACTCCTTAATGATCTTCCCCCTTCCTGTTGGCTCTCCTTGGCACTCTTTATAATGTCATTTTTCACGGCCCTTCCGGGAGCCGTTAATACTTTCGTCTTGTTTTTTCTTATTTTACTCTCTTATTATGGGAATATACCTTTAGCTTGCTTAATACCTTTTTTCTTTTTATTTGACTTGAATAATGTCTGATTTGCTATTTGTTTCCATTGTCTTAACCAAACAGTTTTATTTCTATATTTTCTTCTGTAACACCTAATACATAAGGATATAACTTATTATACACAGAATGTTCATTTTCACTATTCTTGATTTTGTTCACGTGATTGTGATTCCTACCGTGTCTGCCAGAAGCTGGTGAAAAAGTATGAAAGTTTTTACAAGAGGAGAAAGTTGAGACTATAAACGTGAGTAAGAGAGAGGGTAAATTGAAACCAAGAAAATGATGGAATGCATGTTAGCATGGAATGTTAAAAAATGGTAAGTGTTTGATTCGTATAAGCTTATGGGAGTAAATATAACAGACGATGGTTATATAAGGGAAGTGGAAAGTCACATAATAGCATAAACAAGGAAGGTAGGAGGGTGTGCGCAAAAGATAGGTAAGAGGCTTCAACCATCTATGAAAGAATTATTAAATCCTCTCTCCTTCAAGAAAGTGAACTAAGGATGTTGAAATCGAATGGAACAAACACACGTTGAACCTGTAATGATGCACTGTGTGTGTGAACTAAGAATTGTTTTGGTAAGGAAATTTGGAGACGTATTACACAGGAGATAAATGGATTAGCATAGGTGTGAGGATGGATTAGATCATTTTGAGGTGGTTTGGTCACGTAGACAGAATGGGTGACAGTAGATAAGTGCAAACAACGAATAACTCAAGTGTTTAAAGTGTTAAAGTGAGAAGTAGGCGTGTAAAATCTTGGATAGATGCTGTGCAATATACATTGGAAATGATGGACCTTGATTTCCAGCAGGCGAAATAATAGTGTATGCAAGAAAGGGTAAAATGGTGCAGTGTTTACAGGTTTAAAGGCCGATCATGAATGGCAGAGGCAAGGGATAGTGACATTGCCCGAGCAACTAGGATTGTACCCTACATACTGACTATGTATACACATAATTAATCAGCGCCCCCCCCCCCGCCCTTCACACCCCGCTCTCCATTCAAGCTAGGACTAGGGAAGGGCTGCTGATGATTCAGTACCTAGAGCTATAGGATATTTGACACGCTGCTGAGAAGCCTACTTTGTAGATAATATGAAGTCATTAATGTAGTGGAAGTTTCTACTGAGTAGGAAGTTTCAATTATGGTTCACCAGTTAAATTATCAATTTGGAAGTCATTGTCAATTTTCTCTATTTATATATATATATATATATATATATATATATATATATATATATATATATATATATATATATATATGTGTGTGTGCGTGTGTATATATATATGTATATATAATATATATATACATATATATATATATATATATATATATATATATATATATATAAATATATATATATATATATATATATATATATATACATATATATATATATATATATATATATATATATATATATATATATATATATATACGTATGTATATGAATATATATATATATATATATATATATATATATATATATATATATATATATATATATACATATATATATATATATATATATATATATATATATATGTATATATATATATATATATATATATATATATATATATATATATATATATATATACTGTATATATTTATTTCTATTTGAACACGATGTTGTGTTGATATTTATCCATATTGACTCATTAGGGGTAATTTGAATGAATTACTACCAATTGTGTCACGTTGTAGCCCGGGAAATTGGGTAAAACTCGCTGGTAAGAGACTGATGTCTCGCCAGGTAAATCCTCGGACAGCAGGTAGCGGTCAGGTTCCAATTTCTTTTATGGGCTCTCGTGACATGGTTGGTTTCGACCTGGCCTTTCATTAGAAGGGGCTAGCGTTCGATCCCAAGTATGAGGTAGAAATTTATTTCTATTTGAACACGATGTTGTGTTGATATTTATCCATATATATATATATATATATATATATATATATATATATATATATATATATATATATATATATATATATATATATATATATATTATTACTATCCAAGATACAACCCTAGTTGGAAAAGCAAGATGCTATAAGCCCAGGGGCTCCAACAGGGAAAAATAGCCCAGTAAGGAAAGGAAATAAGGAAATAAATAAGTGAAGAGAACAAATTAACAATAAATCATTCTAAAATAAGTAACAACGTTAAAACAGACATGTCATATATAAACTATTAACAACATAAAAAACAAATATGTCATAAATAAACTATAAAAAAAACTCATGTCCGCCTAGTCAACAAAAAAGCATTTGCTCCAACTTTGAACTTTTGAAGTTCTACTGATTCAACCACCCGATTAGGAAGATCATTCCACAACTTGGTAACAGCTGGAATAAAACTTCTAGAGTACTGCGTAGTATTGAGCCTCGTGATGGAGAAGGCCTGGCTATCAGAATTAACTGCCTGCCTAGTATTACGAAGAGGATAGAATTGTCCAGGGAGATCTGAATGTAAAGGATGGTCAGAGTTATGAAAAATATTATGCAACATGCATAATGAACTAATTGAACGACGGTGCCAGAGATTAATATCTAGATCAGGAATAAGAAATTTAATAGACCGTAAGTTTCTGTCCAACAAATTAAGATGAGAATCAGCAGCTGAAGACCAGACAGGAGAACAATACTCAAAACAAGGTAGAATGAAAGAATTAAAACACT
>NC_090729.1:149294084-149296584 GCF_036898095.1 Palaemon carinicauda
AGTAACTCGATTCACTTCTGTCTACTTCGATTGGAGACCAAGACAATTCTCCCAGATCCAATTGGATGACACTTAGAACAAAAGGATTAGTTATCCAACCGATGAAAAAAAAAAAAAAACGCTCTCATTGAATAGTATCGGTCACAGTAGAACAGCGAATAAGAATATATATATATATATATATATATATATATATATATATATATATATATATATATATATATATATATATATATATATATATATATATATATTCAGATAATTAATGAATTTTGTCTTTTACTAGGAAATTTTACATGAGATTGAAATTTATATTTTACATTTCTGGTTGATCTTTTTGCATTTTGCTCATACTAATCTATTTCGAAAAACGGTGTTTTTTTCTATTTACCGCAACCTAAACTGACTCACTGTATGAAACCCATTTAAAAGGCGTAATTCAAACATAAATTACTTTTAAGAATATATAGAAGCAGTTTGAAGTAAATCCAAAAAAAAACATTGTTATATTGTATCTGAGTCGAACCCATAACGACATTTGATAGTTAATTGATATAATTAAGAGTTAAGCTTCAACATTTCCATAGGATATTTCCCAAAGGCATGATGTAATCGACATCTACACAGAACACGTGTATGGATGTGTATTTAAACAAAGAAATATATAAATAATAATAGTATATTATTATTATTATTATTATTATTATTATTATTATTATTATTATTATTATTATTATTATTATTAATAACCCTAAGGCTTCACCAGGGAAAATAGCCCAGTGAGGAAAGGAAATAAGGAAATAAAGTACAAGAGAAATTTAACATTGAAATAAATCTTCTATATATGAACAACAAAAACTTCAAAAACAATAAGAGAAATAAAAAAGAATAGTGTGCTCGAGTGTACCCTCTAAGCAAGCGAACTCTACCCCAACACAATAGAAGACCATGGTACAGTGACTATGGCACTACCCAAAACTGAAGAAAAAAGGTTTTATTTTGGAGTGCCCTTCTCCTCGTAGAGTTGCTAACCATAGCTAAACAGCCTATTCTACCCATAGCAAGAGAAAAAGTAGCCACTGAACAACTACAGTGCTGTAGTTAACCCCTTGAGCGAATTGTTCTGTAATCTCAGTGTTGTTAGATGTATGAGGACGGAGGAGAATGTGGAAAGAATATGCCCGACTATTCGGTGTATGTTTGGCCAAAACAAAACATGAGCCGTAACCAGAGAGAGGCATCCGATGTAGTACTGTCTGGCCAGTAAAAGGACCCATTAACTCTCTAGTGGTAGTACTCAACGGACGGCTGCTAAGTAAAAAACCTATAACGGGCAAAATTATATGATTTATTAGAGAGAGAGAGAGAGAGAGAGAGAGAGAGAGAGAGAGAGAGAGAGAGAGAGAGAGAGAGAGAGAGAGAGAGAAAAAAAAAAAACATATAACATTTTTTCCAATATTTCTTCTCCAAGAGAATATCATTACGTCGTGTCGAGATTTCACCTGAAATCTCATTAATCATTGTAAACCTCAACGTCAAGATTCCAGAATATCGGGAATCACATATATAAGATTGAGTACCGTTGTTGGCTGCTACTTTGTGACCCTTGTAATTAATAATTAATTTGGGAATTCCTTATGTTTATTCAGCCATATACCAGTACCTCGATTACTATATAATTAGGGCTCTCTCTCTCTCTCTCTCTCTCTCTCTCTCTCTCTCTCTCTCTCTCTCTCTCTCTCTCTCTCACTCAGTCAAATATGCATCTACTACTCTGAATCTACATCAATGCCGCATTCGAATAAATTGAAAAAAATGCTGTAATACATCTTACTTCACACACACGCACACACGCATTATATATATATATATATATATATATATATATATATATATATATATATATATATATATATATATATATATATAATGAGAGAGAGAGAGAGAGAGAGAGAGAGAGAGAGAGAGAGAGAGAGAGAGAGAGAGAGAGAGAGAGAGAGAGAGAGAGAGAGAGCAACATTGATAGGAGAGTAAACTACCAGTGTTGCTCTTTTTCTATATATATATATATATATATATATATATATATATATATATATATATATATATATATATATACATATCTATATGTATATATATATATATATATATATATATATATATATATATATGTATATATATATATATATATATATATATATATATATATATATGTACATATATATATATATATATATATATATATATATATATATATACATACACAGATATATAAATACTATATATATATATATATATATATATATACATACACAGATATATAAATACTATATATATATATATATATATATATATATATATATATATATATATATATATATATATAAAGATGAATAGCAACTTTTACTCGAGAGCAAACTAAAGAATAAGATATTCTAATATTCTAACAAGAAGAGAGAAGAACAAAAGGACGTGGGGAGAATATATAATAATAACCACA
>NC_090729.1:149304084-149306584 GCF_036898095.1 Palaemon carinicauda
GTGTGGCCCTTTATATGGCGGAGTGGGGATTTCAATAAATCAGAAACCTCCTCCGAGTCTTATCTCCCTTTACCTTCCTTTGCAAAGAGATAAGGAGTAAATGGAGGGAATCTCGAAGGGAGAACTGTTAAATTGAAAGGATCAATTACACTGGTGAGGTTATATACTATTTTTAGTTTTATTATAATTGGGATAACAAAATAGTTTAAATTTAAAAGCAAAACTTACCATCAGCAACATACTTCACTTTGTGATCTTTAGTGAATTTCTAGTGAAAGGTACATGCCAATTAAGTAAACGCCTTGAGAGCAAACTATTGATTTTATATATTCTCTGAAATCCAACTCATCTACTTCTTTCTCTTTGCATTCGCAGCACAAACAAACACACACATACATACAACCCCACGAATGTGCAAGTGCGGTTTTCCTAGAAGGAATATGGCAGGAAGATAAGGTCTGGCAAGATTAGCCGGAATGAATAGTGGAAACGAATTGTTTTTTTTTTATTCCAGGAATCAATGAATACAGCAGATTGTGCCTTGAGCCTTAGAAAGAGTCTGCTATTTGAATCGGTTTACGAAATGGAAATTTCTGTCAGGGAACGTTTGCCGTTATTTAGTAGTCTGGTGGTGAGCCAGCAAGTGACTTTGCATAAACTTATTATGGAGCAACTTTGTGTTATGGGAACAGGCTATGTTATAAACATACACACACATACACACACTCTCTCTCTCTCTCTCATACACACATACACACACACACACACACACACACACACACACATATATATATATATATATATATATATATATATATATATATATGTATATATATATATATATATATATATATATATATATATGTATATATATATATATATATATATATATATATATATATACATATATATATATATATATATATATATATATATATATATATATATTAATATGGTTGTTATTAAATTCGTCTTACAACATAACCCGCTTATTAAAAATGAAAATAAATCCCGGTTGCTATCAAAAAATATAAAATTAAAACTTACCAGTTTATTCAATTGTGAAAGATATAATTGGTTCAAAGGCAAAAATCGAGGAAAGGGTTCATTTAACTGGGTCCTTATATTCATGGATAAACTTAGAGTGATTAGGGCCTTTGTTGAAGATTACCTGGCCTTATGCCAATGCTGGGTTCGGCTGAATGTTATGAGAATGTCCCTATGTATAACAAATCTAAATTATGCATTTGTATAATGCGTCTGCAATTTCTAAATTTCTTGAAGTATGTGATAACTTATTTTATATATTCTTTTTCATAAAATATAATTTTGAAAATGAAGGAGAATATGCCAATGATAAATTTTTAGAGCATTGAAAACAATAACACTTAAAATAATTGATTCGTTTATATATTACCGAATAATTATATATATGGTTCCAGACAAAGCATACAAAAGTCTACCTAATTTTTCATCCTTTCGGATAACTAATCAACATCTGACTAGTTAGTATTCTGTCTATCTAATTTAAAGAATTATACGAATTTCAAACGCATACTAATTTACTTCCTAAGAAAAGAAAGCAATGAAAGACATCACCCGCCTTTCTATTCACCTCCAACTTATTTTCTCCTCAAAATTAAGATCATAAAATCAGTTTCCCTCAATATTCATTCATTGCTGACAACTCAATAGATAAGAGGAGCTAACCATTTACTTCATTTTCGAGGGTGACAGGGTTAAGGAATAGGAGGACCTTCGCGTGTCACAGGGAAAGTTTAAAGTGCACGAGAATATTCTTTGGCGGCGCTTCCTAAACTTTCTAAACGTTCGCTTGCAAGTTACGGTTTCCTTCTCCAGAATTTTGAAGTACGTGTTACGTAATAGAAAGTTATATTCCGTAGAGCGCTGTGTTCTATTTTTAATATCTCCGCCAGCGAAGTTAGGAGGACGTTATGTTTTCGTCCCTATTTGCCCGTGAGTTTGTGTGTGAACTACTTCCTGACCACAATTTTACTTATAGAGTAGTGAAACGTTCGGGATTGGAACGTGGAATTGATTCAATTACGAACTTCCTCAGTGAAAGGTCAAGGTCAAGAGCAAGGTTGAGCAAAAGGTCGAGAAATAAGCTGTGGTGGCGGAGGTCTGCGCTCTACTAAGTACCCCACTAGTCTTTTCATTTCACTGCATTATAATGTGGAATTAAAAAAAAATAAAGAGAAAATTTTTATATAAATTTATTTACATTTTACTCTATGTGTTCATAGAAACACCAGCCAATGTTACAAGAATCAAATTTACATTATTCACCGTTACTTGCTGCATATGCTTCCAAATTTTCTAACCATTCAGGTGTTAACCTTAACAGACTTATCACTGCCACACACCTTCTGTAGGTGGTGCAATCACATATAACGCAATCGTTTTGAGAACCACTTTAAAATATGTATGATTAATTTAACATTTCAAAGGTTTTTGAGGGAATATTAAAAAAAAGAAA
>NC_090729.1:149311584-149334084 GCF_036898095.1 Palaemon carinicauda
TGAGTTTTGTTAGGATTCAACTTCATACCCCATAATTTGCACCATGCACTAATTTTAGCTAAATCTCTATTAAGGGATTCACCAACCCCAGATCTACATCCAGGGGATGGAATTGATAAAAAGAGAGTAGCATCATCTGCATTTGCAACAAGCTTGTTTTCTAGGCCAAACCACATGTCATGTGTATATAGTATGAAAAGTAATGGGCCAAGAACACTACCCTGTGGAACGCCGGATATCACATTCCTATACTCACAATGGTGCCCATAAACAACAACTCTTCGAGATCTATTACTTAAAAAATCCATAATAATGCTAAGAAACGACCCACCCACTCCCAACTGTTTCAGTTTGAAAACAAGGGTCTCATGATTAACACTGTCTAAGGCAGCACTAAAATCAAGGCCAATCATACGAAATTCCTGACCAAAATCAAGGGATTTCTGTACAGCATTGGAGATTGTAAGAAGGGCATCACATGCTCCAAGGCCTTTATGAAAACCAAATTGCAAACTAGGGAGTAGATGATTACCTTCAGCTAACCTATTAAGACGTTTTGCCAGAAGACGTTCAAAAACTTTAGATAATATGGGAGTTATGGAAATTGGGTGGTAATCAGTGGGACTTGAGCCTTCCACAAACACATTTACATAGAGGAGTAACATTACCAATTCTCCAACAAGTGCTAAAAGCTCCTCGTCTTGCTAACTTGCGCAAAATAACAGATAACTTTGGAGCTAAGAAATGTGCTGTCTTTATAAAAAACAAAGGAAAAATACCATTTGGGTCTACACCTCCATAAGCATCAAGGTCCATTAACAGAGCTTTAATCTCACGAGATTGAAAAGCTAAACTAGTTTTTTTAGCCTCAGGAAAACAGGAATGAGGAAGTTCAAGTTTTTCATTACTCTGTTTACTGTCAAAAACATTATCCAAAAGGGTTGCCTTTTCCTTTGGACAGTGAGTGACTGAGCCATCTGGTTTAAGTAAAGGAGGAACTGTTGCATCTACACCAAAGAGTGCAGATTTAAGGGTAGACCACCATTTATGACTTTACTTTTCTTTCAGGGACGGATATAAAATTAGAGGACTTTGTTCAACTATTTACACATCTATAGATAAAAACTCTCACTTATGATACTTGTTCCATTTTCTATTTCGCTTGAATTTTCTATTCATTTTAATATTTCTTCCCCTGTAACTTGTAAGGTTTTTTTAAAGAATATTTGCGCATCTTATTTGACAAATATTTTTAGGTTTATTTCTTTTCGTTAAAAACATTTCCTAAGTTTATAATTACTGATTTTTTTTTACCCATTTTTTTTATTACAGTACGGATTTTATAAATTCTGTTTATTTTTAAACTTTTAGCTAACTATACCTTACTTATTGTAGGTTTTTGAAACAGAATCGGGACCAAATAAAAGAAATCTTGGTCTGGCCTGAATTCCGTGCAATTTGTAGAGGCATATTTCTATAAATCCAGGACTGACAATTTCAATTTTCTCTCTCGACCTTAAGAGGGAGAACACGAAGTTGTAGCGCGGTTAAAGCGTAAATCAGTACAATAGTTATATTAAAATTCTCTCTTTTTCTAGTGTTACCAATCCTTGAGCTAGAAATTGATTATCTTCTGCGGTTTAGAACCATTAAAAAGTAGGACAAATTTCGATATTTTATCAATTCTATGACAAAGACCTTCATTTAATTACTTCATATTCCAGAGTAATTATTAAAGTTTGTATATATTTCAAGTTTCTTTGTTTTGCTTTTCATCTTTTTCATATCAGTCTGATATTTGCTTTTTCTTTTTTTACATTTTGGATTGATAATAACAACCTAATGATTGAATGGAACCCTTATGGCATTTTTCCTTTAAATTGTGGTTTATTCGGGATTCAGATAATTATCTGTAGTTTTATTTGTTTGTAATGTACGAATGTATGAATATTTTGCAGGGCTTGTATGCAGTAGTGTATTTTTTGTGTTGATTTATTATGAATGTCACTTTCAATAAAGCTAACTTACCGCCTCATTCCCTATATGGGTTTGAATGGTCTTCCCGGCCACAGGGCCGAATTATATAGCCAGGATTTTATACATTGGTGCAATGATATTTTAGTTTCCATTAAATCATAATAGTTTGTTTTTTAGACCATAATGGTATTAAGGAAAATCTAATCTATATGATTTATTTGCCCATACCTTCGTTACACCCTGACCTCTCTCATTGTAAAATAGGAATTAGTTTATGTTGTTTGCTTGATATTTATTTTTCATTATCTTTCAAATGATTTATCATTTACATCACAGTGTAATATATTGCAGTATTGAATTTGTCACAGGGACGTTTTGTTGTCAGAATTGTAATTAAAACAGGAGGTCATATATATTAAAATTATGAGCAATAACATTTTTGATAACGGTCTAACATTCAGAGAACAAACATATATTTGATGTAGAAGTAACTTTTGATATGTTCTATAAAACAGAAAAAGTAAGGTTTATGGGTAGGCTAGACGATGCCATTATTAAAGTTTTCTTTGAAATATATATAAAAAAAAATGCACACGTGTGTAGCCAAAATCTCATTTAAAGAATAACCATCTCTTATTTTTCAAATCTAAAAACTTTCACAAATGATAATATTATTCCAATCATGAAATGAAAAGTTAAACTAGGAAACTTTCAATTCAAAGAAACTCTTTATGTGGTTTGTTAATTATACTTTGTTGGAACTCTGCCATTTGCATATTCCGGCACACAGCATACTTGAATATCTTTCCAGAGTATGAATTATAAATAGCTTATGAATTTCTCTGAAGCGTATGAAATGCAAACTAAGTTTACTTACAACAAGGGCCAACTATATTTTCATGATGCGTTCACATACGGTTTTTGTCTAGGATGGCTGAGAAGACGTATGAAGATCAAGCATGAACACACACACATGTTGTGTATGTCTGTATATATATATATATATATATATATATATATATATATATATATATATATATATATATATATATATATATATATATATATATATATATATATATATATATATATATATATATATATATATATATATTTATATATATGTATATATATATATATATATATATATATACATACATTATGTGTGTATAAATATACTTATATTTTATGGGCGTGTTAAGTTACGTTTAAAATTAATATACTGTGTCTTACTAGCATCGAACATTCGTAAACATCTCTACAATTTAGTCTCAGGATAAGACGAAAATTGTATTTACGTTTTTCCATTCAATATGTGGTATTAACACGTTTCAAATAACTTTTACACGATTCAGCATCAAAACTACATTGGTTGAACGATGGAATTACACCGATCATTAAAAACTAGCTTGAACTCTCCCTAAAATCTTTGGATCCCAGAGGAAGCAGTAGACACCCCCCAAAATCGTAGGGCCCATTTGAATAACTTTGCACAAGTGTTATCGATATGCAATTAGCCGTGATTATTGGAGAATATCCAGGTGTACATGCCGATTGGTAGTGGGTGTCTCAGGAGTAGGTAAGCACATACAGTATTGTCATAAAGGAATATTCAGGTTAAGAGTCTATTATCATTTTCCCATGCAAAGCAGATTAAATCTAGCCCTCAATCGGAAAAAGGGAATAAAGGAAAAAAGCGAAAGATGAAAAAATAGAGAGGGAAAATCGTTAGATTACTTTCACCCCAGATGTTAGATATTGCCTCGTCGAGGCACTCCCGTTTTTAGGACCGAGAAATATGGTGCTGATCTTGGCCTTTTTTTACTCGTTCGTCAAGATTTACATCAAGACGTTAACCTCTAAAAGAGATACAATTCCCAAAGAGTATTTCAACGTGGCCAAAACTTTATTTGTTTTCACGTGTACCTTGTTTCCTTGAGCGTTGAAAACACTCCTTCATAAATAGTCGATACTCAATTCCAGGTCAGCAAGAATAATTTTCTTGATCATGCCACGCTGGCCACAGCGGATTAGTGATGGTGGGAGACTTAAGTCTGACCACTTACAGCAAACCAACTTAATATGGGAGGCCCTGACTAGTGCAGCTTTGCTGATTATGGCGATACACAAATCATTTCACCAATGTGTATATATATATATATATATATATATATATATATATATATATATATATATATATATATATATATATATATATATATAATATAATATATATATATATATGTGTGTGTGTGTGTGTGTATATATACATATATATATATATATATATATATATATATATATATATATATATATATATATATATATATATGTATGTAGAAATCACGAAAGCTGACACGTGATGAATATAAAATGTATTATAGTCACGAAAGGAAAAATGAAAAGACTTGATTGGAGATAGTACTTTCATCCACTTAGGACATTATCAAACTCAACAATGAGAATACATATACAAAGACATCGTATTTATACAGGAGAGCGGGATCCAACAGCTGTCAGTTTCTTAATGATTCCGGAGAAGTCAGATTTAGATAAAAGGATAATACTGGATTAACGGAAAACAGACCTGTGCTTAGATTCAAATTCCTACCTTGCGTACAGGAGATTAAAAAGGATTCAACAATATTCCTTTGGAAATAGTAATCCATGTAAATGACTATTTCCAAAGGAATATTGTTGAATCGTTTTGAATCTCCTGTACTCAAGGTAGAAATTTGAATCTAAGCCCAGGTCTGTTTTCCGTTAATCCAGTATAATCCTTTTATCTAAAATCTGACTTCTCCGGAATTATTAAGAAACTGAAAGCAGTTGGATCCCCTTCTCCTGCATAAATACAATGTCTTTGTATATATATTCTCATTGTTGAGTTTGATGATGTCCTGAGTGGATGAAAGTACTAACTCCAATCAAGTCTTTTCATTTTTCCTTTCATGGCTATAATACATACTTATATATATATATATATATATATATATATATATATATATATATATATATATGTTTACATGTATACGTACGTATGTGTGTATAAATACGTATATATATATATATATATATATATATATATATATATATATATATATATATATATATGTGTGTGTGTGTGTGTGTGTGTGTGTTATATACATTATTTTTACGTATATATACATGTACATACATACACACACACAAACACACATACACACATACACACACATACACACACACACACACACACACACATATATATATATATATATATATATATATATATATATATATATATGCATATATATGTATATATACATACATATATACTGTATATATAGATATACATAAATATATATATATATATATATATATATATATATATATATATATATATATATATATAGATATATATATACATATACATATATATATATATATATATATATATATATATATATATATATATATATATATATATATATATATATGTGTGTGTGTGTGTGTGTGTGTGTGTATGTATGTATTTATGTATGCATTTATGTATGTGCATGTATATATGTATGTATTTCCAATAGCCATAATCTCTTAGTTTCTCGACTTCATTGACTTTTCAGATACATTTTTAATTTCTACTCTTAATTTCAAGCCCTTATTCGATCTTATGCACATCAGGTTACTGCAAGAGCATTAATTAAACCCATGGGATTACGAGAAATGTCTAAATAAACTCATAAAACAACATATCTATTGAATTTTGATATATCTTACTAGAGATGGTTAAAATCAAGGTTTAAATATGTTCTTTATACCTTGGCTTTAATGTTTTGTGGTGTTGAGACAGATTAAGGATGACGTCTAGAGGGGAAGGTGATTCTCCATAGGTTGTAACACCACTTAACAATGAGGCTGCTTAACAAGACAGTCAGGCTGACAGTAGTTTCTCTTTATTAGAACTTCAAGTTCAATATAAATACTGCTTTATTATTCATGTTTCAGAACATGTTTCAGAGTTATATTGAAAAACAAATATGCAAGGAGACAGATTTATGGAAAAGTTCTCGGGGGTAGGAAAATCCAATAAAAGTACTTTTTTGTTGCTTTTAGATGAAAATGGCATTGTTCCAGTAGAAGTAAAAGAATGGGAATGCCATTCCTTTAGAAAACTGTTCAGTCACTTCCACAATGGAAGTCTACTGTAGAGAGTAACTGAAGCTCGCTCGCACATAGTATGTTATTTCCTTTGTGCGTTCAGTACACATTACCTTTTTTTCTGTTAGCCTCTGTAGAGAATGTGAAGATTGCTGGCTCCAAAGAAATGAAGAACAAATAAATAACGAAGGAGACCATCCTTTATGCTTCATACACACTTAATAAGGAAAGAAAGAGAAAAATCCTTTTTCATTTAAAACTTGGGTAAGGAAAGATTTTTGATAAGTTATTACCACTGATCCACGGACTTAAAAAATGCCAATGTTACTATGAAAGTAATAAAAAGGAGACAACTTAAAGGAATATGAAAACCTTAAAACAATCTAGTCACTAAAATTAAACAGAGAAGAAACATTAATAGGGTAAATGTTCAAACATAAGGAGACAAAAGAAAAGGGGCATTACAAAGGTACATAAAGAGGATGTAACAAAGAAAATTTTAAGGAATAAAAATACAAAATAGAGTATCTAAATAAATTTCGAAGTGCAATAACATAAATTAGAAGAAAATGCAAGACTTGAAATAAAAAAAAATACAATAAAGCAAAAACCTGCAGAAATTTAAAGGCATAAAATAAAAGGAAATGAATCAAGATATAAAGAAGTCACCGTGAAATAAAGCAAAAAAGACAGCATCTAAAGTATGCCACCGAAAAATTACGTCAAAATCTCAAAATAATAATGAGAAATACAAAAGGATTCATATATTACAAAATCATTGAAAGTTAATGGAAATTTAAGGTATTGGAAATTACACAGTAATGTACGAGAATTTCATAAAAATAAGTAAATGAGGAAAGGGGGCAATAAAAAACATAAAGGTTGAGCAAAAGTTATTAGAAATTAAAAAGGGTGGGAGAACAAAAGGACTGCCGTAATGAAAAAATCTGAAAGAAAATTTGATAATTATGAGAAAATAAAATGAGGTCACTGATTAAAAACGTGATAAATAAAAAAAAAAAAAAAAAGGAGAAACCACGTTACAGAGCCAACGAAATTATAAATTTTCACAGATATGTAGATGGCCACAAAATATCATTTTGAATTAGTATATATATATATATATATATATATATATATATACATATATATATATATATATATATATATATATATATATATATATAATGTATATATATACATATATATATATATATATGTATATATATATATAGATATATATATAGATATATATATATATATATATATATATATATATATATATATATATATATATATATATATATATTTCATTCAATTGTAGATACTTGAGTAAAAATTTGAACTTAAGTTAATTTAAACGAAAAACAAAATAAAGCTGACAACATTGCTTTAGCCTGTTTATTTATGTGTTGAACGGACGTCACAATGTCAACGATCAAAACACACAGTTGATGGTAAAATCCTCCCGATCCCATTCGCTTCTCTCTCTTAAAAAAACCCACAAAGAGAAAAATATATATAGAGCGAGATCCCATACAAGAAAAGTTTGAAGATTATCAAAGCCCAAATTCGACTCAGCTTGTTTTCTCTTTGGATGAAGGAGTCGCTTAGGTCGTAAGTGGAGGATTACGACCCATAGATTCTTTAGACGGAATGTGTCGTGGACGACATTATGACCAAGATGGCCGATATTAGAAAGTAGCAAACTGAATACACTTTGGAACCCTGATGCCATTTTGTTCTTTTCTGTGTGGTGGTATAGAAGAAACTTTTCGCTTGATTGCCCAATGGGAGACGAATTTACGTCTACTATATTGTAAAATTGTTGACGCTAAATTTCCTATACACTTCAAAACTTCTATAAATATAAATATCTTTTGAATATATATATATATATATATATATATATATATATATATATATATATATATATATATATATATATACATACATATATATATATATATATATATATATATATATATATATATATATATATATATATATATATATATATATATATATATATATATGTATATATATATATATATATATATATATATATATATATATATATATATATATATATATATATATGTATATATATATATATATTTTTGGGCTCAAGCCATGTCGTCCTGATGGAAGTTCCTATAGGGTAGCTTCCTAGGGTATATTACAACTACGGCGATATTCCCAGAGAATTTACCTTAAGGTACCAGAATTCTAACTCCTGGAGTGAATATCCCTCCTGAAAGGGATATCGCGACATATCAGAGGACGTATTCTTGACACGCCACATGGCAATCTGCATCCCGAACAGAGATTTCATCTCGCAGGGGGCGATTGGCAAGAAACGAATTCGGGAAAGAAAAAGGGGAGCCGCTCCCAAGGCTCCCTATCTTCCGATTTGTATGCGTGCCTGGCGCCAATCCTGGCGCCATCTGTATTCCTTTTTGCGTAGCTTAACAACTCGGTTTTTTTTCCTGTGTTTCTCGCAAATCTTGGATTTATTCTACTTTTCATGGCTTCTCCGTCTTCGTCGGCCTCTGATAAGTTGAGTACCATGTCTTTTATGTATAAATGTAGGCTCTTGGTAAATTTTTGAGTGATTAATAGGATTAATCTTTGTTACAAGAGCCGTAGCCTACCGGAGGCGTCATGGACGCTGTCGCTCGCTAGGTATAAGTTTAGTTAGTCAGAGCAACATTCCTGGTTGTTTTGCTTTAATAAATTTTAGCTATTTAGCATTACATAGGATTTCCTTTCGTGCTTAGTATTATTTTGGCAAAGTATTCGCCATTCTGGCCTACGCTAGGCCATGTAGCCTAGTCGTTTGGTCCTAGTACTTCATGCATGATTTTGGTTTTTCCGAGTGTAATAAAATTTTATTGAAGCTTTAGGCTATGTTTTATACATTTAAGATTGTGTGGATTATTTCCAAGATAGTATACGAGTGAGTTTCGGTGATTTAGGTAATCGATTCTCTTGGTGCCTAGGCTAAGTTGCTTATGGAGCCTTAGTATACTTTCTCATACTCCCCGGTTGCTTTCTTTTCTTCGGAGAAGGTATGCAATCCCTTTCCCTCTGTTTAAGCCTTGGGCTTATCCCTAAGTGGTTTTTTCCGAATTAATTTTCGATAAAACTATACTGGGGTGTTACTGGACCTTCCTGTTCCAGTAAGTCTGGTTCAAAGAGGGACAGAACAACAGAGTTTTTAGTCTGAGTCTGTGCTTGTCTGGCTTGGGGTAGAGTCTCCCTCGCTGGCCTGACACAGACAAAGGTGGCTTAGCCTCCTTAGGTCACTACCGAAGGTTTCTGTGGATATGATTCCTTCTTTTGTGATCTACCAGACTAGTCCTTGTTGCTGTTCTCGGGGGAGGATAAGTTTCTTTCCCTGGGAGTGGCAACACCTTCCTTGCTTTGGTGCTCTGGGAGCTGGCAAGTATTGCTGGCCTCCCCCCTTAGATCTCCCTTAGGCTAAGATAAGTTTCTTGGCTGCGGGTGATCCGTCACTAAAGCAAGGTTGGTAGGACCCTCCTTTGTCCCTTCCCCCTCTATCTCCGTAATGGCCTAGCCATTACAGTACTGTACGTCGTTCTACATCTGGACCTAGTATAGGTTAGGATGTGGAATTGACTCAGCCCCCTGCCGGCCGGCAGAGCTGCCGGCCGGCAAGGGTCTTATATTTTGAGTGCTGCCCGGACCTCCCTTGGTCCCTTATCCATGCCTGCCTGTAGAGCCAGAAGGCATTGGCCAGGAAGCCTGAATTAGATTCTCCCCTTCCTTATATGCACTCTTTCGGATTGCCGGGCTTGGAGGTAGTGTACACTCTTATCCCGGCATCCATCCTATTTTTCTTCTAGTGCTGTACCCGACCCGGCTGCCGGCCTATGAGGCCGGCAGCCGGGCAGGTGTAGTCCTCTGGTTCTTTTGCTGCCGGCTGGCATCGGTCCTGTACCTTTGCCGGCCGGCTAATGTCAGCCCTTGTCTGCCGGTCACCAAGAGTGTGGCCAGCAGCTGGGTACTACCTTGTGTAGTTGCCGGCCGGCAGCCATTGCCGGCAGCCATTGCCGCCCGACATTGGCTGTTGCCGGCCGGCAATTGCTGCCGACCGGCACATGCATTTGAACCAGAGTTCTGCTGCCTTATAGCTGTTAAGTAGTATACTTTAAAGCTAGTTATGGTGTGTGCCGGCCGGCACGTATCCTCCTATACTGTACTAGTATTCTTCAGTATAACATATACAGTAAGAGGAAAACTATAGTATGGGTTTTGGTACAGCACTGTGTGTTCTAACACTTTTGTGTTTTCTTGCACAGTCCTTTGCTGTTGCCCTACAGATAGGAAAGTGAGTTCTTTCCTGTCTATTATCCAGGATTTTAAAATCATTGCTTAGGTGTGAGCTCCACCTGTTTCCTCTGGAAACTTTGCATTGGTTACTCTAGAAGAGATTAACCATTTGATTTTATTATCTGGAAGGCTGCAACAATGGGTTGTGAGGGAAACACAAGTGTGTGTCTTTCCTTTCTGAATTGTTATGCTATACTATGCATATCCAGTGATACATAGTTCACTTGATACTCATGGAAATTTCTTCTCTTTACAGAAGGACCCTCCGAAGTGCGGAAGTGCTTTCTGCAACGTCCGTAGCAAGAACCTCTGCGGACATGAGTTTTGTAGGAGACATGCAGCATGCGCTGTCTCCAAGGATGATCTCCGGTATTGGGACCCTCAGGTATGTACTGTGTGCACTAACCTGATTACTGAGGCCTTTGATTCCCCTAGGACGGCGGAATCAAGGGATATAGCTAGGAAGAAGCTTCGTACCTGGGTAAGGGGCTTCCAAAAGAACACTTCTGGCCCTTATCTTCCAAGTGAGAAGATGAGGGCGTATCTTTTCCCTAAGGCATCAGCTGATGCAGTGATTCCCCAGCCTCAAGAGGAGATCCCCCAAGTTCAGATCCAGGTGGATGCTGAAGTCGCGGTCGCTATGCAAGACATCCAGTTAGATGACAGGATGTCTGATGTGGACGAGTGTCTGGAGGAAGACCTCCTGTCAGAAGCCCAGGATGAAGTTCAAGCCCCAGACGTTGTAGAGGTAGAGGTCGACGAGGTGTCGGCTACTCCGGTTCAGATTCCGGAGCCTATTCCCTCAACATCGGCCGGTCTCCCAGTAGAGCTGGGACAGGCCCTCTCTTCTATTGTTGGAATGATCCAACAAATGCAGAAGGAGAATCAGGAGAAGGCGGCTGCAATGGAACTGCGAATGCAGTGCCTTACAGAATCACATGGGCCCCAGAAAAAGCTCAATGTGAAAGACCTTCCCTTGTGCTCAGATGCTAACCCTTGGAGGTATGCTGAGCACATGCCGATGACGACTGGAAAGATCGTCATCTCGGATAAGCTGGGCTCAGTTCCCCTGGAGGAGGTGGAATTCTGGCCCAGCAAGGCATCATATCCGGACTGTTATGTCCGGCTGAGGAAGGAACCAGCTTCAAAGGAGGAGACAGAGCCGAAGGAGGTCATAGTGATGGACCATGCTAAGGCTCAAGCTCTACTTTCATCCTAGATGAAAGAGAGGGGCTTCTCTAACTCAAAGGTAGCCGCATTGAACAGGAAGCTCCCTTCCTTTGTGTCCTCGCCAACTAGAGCCTTCCCCTTTTTACAGAAAGGGTTTGCGGCTGTACTAAAAGTAGTCGAGGCCGGCAAGCCTTGCCCCTCCCTAGAGGAGTGTAAACCCTTGTCGCTGGCCCTGCCTATGGACCACAAAGACTGGAAGGACGTCCATCTTACGTTCTCAGTTGGAAAGTTGGAGGCTGATATTGCCGGACGTCAGTTCGGCGAGTACCTCCCTAAGCTGTCTGACTTTCTTTTGCGAAGAGAGTTCGAGACAAAAGAAAGACTGGCTGCCTCAATGTCTCTTCAGACTACTCTCGAGACGATGGCAAGTGACCCCAAGGTCCATGAAATGTTCATGGTGGTGGCCAAGACTCATCTGGCCACAGTGACGAAGGACCTTTATGGCTTCGTCAAGGCAAGGAGAGCTTGTAGGGAATTCGTGTTCACCTCGGCTACGGTGAGGCACGAGCCAAGGAAACTAATCTCCTCCAACATTTGGGGAAAAGACCTTTTCCCTACCGACTTGGTCAAAGAAGTTGTTGATAAGGCCGCCTTGGAGAATAGAAACCTTCTCCAGAAGTGGGGCCTGGCTATCAAAAGAAAGTCTTCCCCGGATGAGGGTCCTCAACCAAAGAGGAAGACTATGAGGACTAGGCTACCGTCTCGGCCAGCCAAGCCTGTTAGACAGCAACAGCAACTGCAATTGCCATTGCCCCCAGTGCCCCAGATCATGGCACAAACCCCGACCACTTTTCAGTGGGTACCCCAGGCCGTGTCGACACAGTCCACGGCATTCACCCCAGCGTTCGAAGGGCAGTCTACTTCCTTTCGAGCAAAGCCTAGAGGAGCAGCCAGAGGCTCGTCTAGACGCCCCTCAAGGGGAAGGGGATTCAGGGGTGGTCATGGTCAGGAAGGCAAGACCTCAGGACGGCAGTCCAAGTGAGGTGATACCGGTAGGAGGGAGACTTCTGAAATTCCGGGATCGGTGGACCTTCGATCCCTGGGCCCACAGCCTACTCAAGAATGGACTGGGCTGGAGCTGGTACAGCACTCCACCCCCGTGCCTTCGGTTTTTCCAACACTCCACCCCTGTTCTGGAGGAGTACGTTCAAGAACTGTTGGAGAAAAAAAGGTGATCCGAAGGGTGAAGCCCATCAATTGCTAAGGGAGGCTTTTTTGTGTTCCCAAGAAAGACTTGGAAAAGCTCAGAGTCATTCTGGACTTGTCACCACTCAACAAGTTCATAGTGAATTGCAAATTCAAAATGCTAACACTGCAACACATAAGGACCTTACTGCCCAAGAGGGCATATTCCGTCTCTATAGACTTGTCAGACGCCTATTGGCACATTCCAATCAGCCATCGACTCTCCCCCTACCTAGGGTTCAGGCTACAACGAAGACTATACGCCTTCGGAGCCATGCCATTCGGGCTAAACATAGCCCCAAGGATTTTTACGAAGCTTGCGAGCGTAGCTCTCAAACAATTACGCCTAAAGGGAATTCAGGTAGTAGCCTACCTGGACGACTGGTTGGTGTGGGCAGCATCCGAGACAGAATGCTTGCAAGCTTCCAGTCAAGTGATCCAGTTCCTAGAGTACCTAGGCTTCAAGATTAACAGAAAAAAGTCTCGACTTTCTCCATCTCAAAAGTTCCAGTGGCTGGGAATCCACTGGGACCTTTTGTCACACCGTTTCTCCATCCCGGCGAAGAAAAGGAAGGAGATAGCGGGTTCTGTCAAGAGACTTCTAGATTCCGAAAGGATATCAAGACGCGAGCAGGAGAGGGTACTGGGCTCTCTCCAGTTTGCTTCGGTGACAGACCCAGTGCTAAGAGCACAGCTAAAGGATGCAATCGGAGTTTGGAGAAGTTATGCATCAAAATTCGCGAAGAGATCTGAGAAGACCAGCCGCTTCGGCTAAGTACTTTTCTCAGGCCTTGGTCCCAAGCCAGACATCTAAAGAAGTCGGTTCTTCTTCAGCCACCTCCCCCGTCGGTGACGATTCACTCAGACGCCTCGAAGGAGGGATGGGGAGGTCACTCTCATCGGAAAAAAGTCCAGGGGACTTGGTCCAAGCTATTCAAGACCTTTCACATAAAACTTTCTAGAAGCTATGGCAGTGCTCCTTACCTTAAAGAAAGTCTCCCCGCGTCACTCGATCCACATAAGGTTGGTGATGGACAGCGAGGTAGTTGTGAGATACTTGAATCGACAAGGATCGAGGTCACCACCTCTCAACCAGGTGATGTTGGCCATCTTCTGATTGGCGGAAAAGAAGAAGTGGTACCTGTCGGCAGTTCACCTTCAAGGAGCCCGCAATGTGACGGCGGACGCTCTATCCAGGTTCACACCGATAGAGTCGGAATGGTCCTTAGACGCAGGATCATTCTCCTTCATTCTGAATCAAGTCCCAGAACTGCAGATAGACCTCTTTGCGACGAAAGATAACAAGAAGTTGCCCCTGTACGTGCCCCGTACGAGGACCCCTTAGCGGAAGCAGTGGACACAATGTCCCTCGACTGGAACAGATGGTCCAAGATTTATCTGTTCCCTCCTCACAACCTTCTGTTGAGGGTCCTCAACAAACTGAGATCCTTCAAGGGGTAGCGGCAATAGTGGCCCACAAGGGGCCGAACAGCGTGTGGTTCCCCCTGGCATTGGAACTGTAGCTGAAGTTTGTACCGCTACCAGATCCAGTTCTGACCCAGCGAGTCCAGAAGTCAACTGTCTGCGCTTCATTACAGAAAACCCGGACCCTGCAGCTCATGATTTTCTCTCCCTAGCGGTGAGAAAGCGTCTCGGGATTTCGAAAGCCAGCATAGACTTCCTTGAGGAATATAAGTGCAAATCTACTAGAAGGCAATATGAGTCATCTTGGAGAAAATGGGTGGCCTTTTGTCAAGGCGAAGAATCCGCAGGAGATCTTGACAGACTTCTGCTTATCTTTCTTCTCCACCTCCATGGTCAAAGATTGGCAGCTAACACGATTTCAGCGTGTAAGTCTGCTTTGACAAGACCCATTCTATATGCCTTCCAGGTCGACCTAGGTAACGAGATCTTTAATAAAGTCCCGAAAGCCTGCGCTAGGCTCAGACCTTCAGCACCTCCAAAGCCCATTTCATGGTCTTTAGATAAGTTCTTCATTTCGCTTCTCTGTTGAGCAATGAAGAGTGTGCGTTAAAGGATTTGACACAAAAAGTTATTTTCCTATTTCCACTCGCGTCCGGGGCCAGGGTTAGTGAGATTGTAGCCCTCTCGAGAGAGGCAGGTCGTGTTCAGTTCCTGGATGGGGGAGAACTGAACCTGTTTCCGGATCCTACGTTTCTCGCCAAGAATGAGTTACCCACCAACAGGTGGGGTCCCTGGAGAATCTGCCCTCTGAAAGAAGATGCATCTCTATGTCCAGTAGAATGCCTAAAGGTCTATCTTCATAGAACTTCATACTTCAAGGGTGGTCAACTATTCAGGGGAGAAACATCAGGCTCAAATTTATCTCTGAATCAACTCAGAGCGAGAATCACATATTTTATTCGCAGAGCGGATCCTGACAGTACACCCGCAGGTCACGATCCGAGGAAAGTTGCCTCATCCGTAAATTTCTTTAATTGTATGGATTTTGAACATCTCCGTTCATACACTGGCTGGAAGTCTTCCAGAGTGTTCTTTCGCCACTATGCGAAGCAAGTAGAGGAACTTAAGAGATCTGTGGTAGCAGTGGGTCGCGGTGTTAACCCTACTGTTTAACTCTGCGAGGAACAGTGGTCTTAATTGGGACGATTAATTCCAGGGTGAGTGTGTAGTTACATACTGTACTACAAACTAAGTGAGGGCACTGTGTTGCCCATGTAGACTGTTCCATTTCCGAAGATGAACTTAGCATAAGTGCAGGCATGTGTGTCGAGCGTTTCTAACGCTAATGTCATTGATTTGTAATACAGACTTTTATGACTTTGATACCTCGGTATCTTAAAAGTGGCATTTAATGTTTTTTCTTTCAGACAAACAAGTTCTGTTTACTATCATACTTATGCTTAAGGTTTTGGGTTATCCTCTTCTTATGTATATATATATATATAATTGTGGTTAACCTGTCTATTTATTGCCTGTCAATAAACTGGTTCTTGAGAACCTTGCGTCTCCTTCACCTGTGTCAATTTATTGGTATAATTGAGCATTCATTCTATGTACCTTATCTGGGATAATTCTAATAGAATTGTTCCTTTATGCAAGCTATGTTGCATTGGTTTTCCTCCTATGCGGATAGAAAACCTTTGTCCAATACAAGTATTGTGCGGAGAACTGGTCGATATTTCATATTGACGCAGTGATTCTTTACAAACTATGCTTTACTTAATATAGGGCGAGACCACTATATTAGCTTGCCTGGTATTCATACATAGGTATATGTACTCTTCGAGACTTTTCCAGAGTCTAATAGGACTCTTCCCTGTAGGGGGCAGGAAGCTCTAACATGGTTTATAGTTAGTTGAAAAGATGTATAACGGTAACATCTTAGGTCTCTAGGTCTAGTCGACCGGGAAAAATTACATCCGGGGAGTACGGCACGTTCTGAGAATCCACAGATACAGTAATGCTCTGGTATACTTCCATCAGGACGACATGGCTTGAGCCCAAAAAACGGATTTTGAGCGAAGCGAAAAATCTATTTTTGGGTGAGATGGCCATGTCGTCCTGATGGACCCGCCCTTGCCTTTCTAAGAAAGGGCCGTAGGACCCCTCCCTACATACAGTATCTGTAGCACCTCGTGTACGCTACAAGGAATACAGATGGCGCCAGGATTGGCGCCAGGCACGCATACAAATCGGAAGATAGGGTGCCTTGGGAGCGGCTCCCCTTTTTCTTTCCCGAATTCGTTTCTTGCCAATCGCCCCCTGCGAGATGAAATCTCTGTTCGGGATGCAGATTGCCATGTGGCGTGTCAAGAATACGTCCTCTGATATGTCGCGATATCCCTTTCAGGAGGGATATTCGCTCCAGGAGTTAGAATTCTGGTACCTTAAGGTAAATTCTCTGGGAATAACGCCGTAGTTGTAATATACCCTAGGAAGCTACCCTATAGGAACTTCCATCAGGATGACATGGCCATCTCACCCAAAAATAGATTTTTCGCTTCGCTCAAAATCCGTTATATATATATATATATATATATATATATATATATATATATATATATATATATATATATATATATATACAGCCTACGCAATTTAAACCTGTCTGATCCTTTCACTTAATTTCCGTCTGGTGAAAGTGACATTGATTGCTCTGCTTCTGGTCACATCGTTTGGCCAGACGTCAGTTGTGGCCTTACATGATCCTGCCAAAAGTTTAAGGTGCAATATTTATCAAAAAGTTTATATTAAAACATTTCGATTTTTGTTATCGAAATGAAAGTCAACTAAGTCAACCACACATTCACATTTTTTTGGCTTTTATTAGAAAGTTAAAGTTGGTTGTTTTTATTAATAGATTAACGACAATTACACATGAAACCACTCACGGTCCTTATATTGTAATATTCTTTAAATTCTATACAACATTAATTTCGTGTATATGAATACGAAACAAAACTTATTTTATCATCTAAGACTTAAATTATCATATTGCTAATGATCTGTGGTTAATGATTCTAATCTACAATTAGAAGAGCGTTAGAAACCATCTTTTGTTTTTTAGAAAATAAAGATTATTGTGCATAGTGATGCAAAGGTTTGGTAAGTAACGTTGATTCATCCTAAGATTGATTGATTGATTTAAAGTTTTTTGCCATCACACAACTTCAATGCACTTAAATTTGGAAAGTTAGGTTATTGTTGTTGTTGTTGTTGTTGTTGTTGTTTAGCTAAGCTACAACCCTAGTTGAAAAAGCAGGATGCTAGAAGCCCAAGGGCTTCAACAGGAAATAATAGCTTGGTGAGGAAAGAAAATAGGGAAATAAATAAATTGCATGAGAAGTAATAAATAATTGATATAAACTACCTTAAGCTCATTTGCAATGTTAAGATTGATCTGTCATATACAAACTATGAGATACTCATGTCAACCTGTTCAACATAAAAACTTTGGCTACAAGTTGAACTTCTGAACTTCCACTGATTCAACTGTCTGATTAGGAAGATCATTCCACAATCCAGTCATAGCTGGAATTAACCTTATAGAATAACGTAAAGTATTAAGCCTTATTATGGAGAAGGCATGGCTGCTAGAAATAACTGCATGCCTAGTATTACGTATAAGATGGTACATTCTGGGTAGATGAGAATACAAAAGATGGCTAGAATTATGAAAAATCTTTTGCAACATGCATAAAGAACTAACAGAACGACGGTGCTAGAGATTAATATCTAGATTAGACACAAGACATTTAATAGATCGCAAGTTCTTGTTGTTGTTATTATTATTATTATTATTATTATTATTATTATTATTATTATTATTATTATTATTATTATCATTATCATTATCATTATTATTATCATTATTATTATCATTATTATTATTATTATTATTATTATTATTATTATTATTACCTGCTAAGCTACAACCCTAGCCGGAAAAGTAGGATGCTATAAGCCCAGGGCTCCAACATGGAAAATAACCCAGTCAGAAAAGGAAGCAAGAAAGTAAGAGATTTGATTAACAATTAAAATAAGATATTTTAAGAATAAATTAAGACGAGAGTCGGCATCTGAAGACCAGACAGGAGAACAATACTCGAAACTGGGTAGAATGAAAGTATTAAAATGCTTCAGAATAGAATGAACACCTTAAATCTTGAAAAACTTTCTTCATAAGCCTTGTTTGTGCAGTAGAAGGAGAAACAGACTAAATGTGTTTCTCAAAAGTAAATTTGCAATCAAGAATCATACCTAAAATTTTAAAGGAGACGTATACAGTAGAGTTAAAAAAACATTATCACTACAAACATCTGGATGTTTGGGGGGTCACTATCTTTGATTTACTTACATTCATATTTTGAGTTTTGTTGGGGTTCAGCTTTGTGCCGTATAAATTTCTCCAGGCACTAATTTCAGCTAGATGAAATTGAGAAAAAGAGAATAGCATCATCAGCACATGCAACAAGCTTGAGTATGGTTTCTAAGACAAACCACATATGTTAATAGAGTATGAAAAGTAATTGGCCAAAAACACTACCCTACTTGCGGAAAATAACAGACAACTTAGGAGCCACAAACTCAGCAGTATTTATAAAAAACAAAAGAAAAATACCATTTGGCTGACCATCTATTTCCAGCCCATCACTAAGGATTTTGTACTATGTTACCTCTATGGGAATGTCAAGAACCATGAGGCTGAAAATCCCCTTTGCTGTATCATCAGCCAGTGTTCAGCGCCAACCTACCAACTGGCTAAGAGACTTAACACTCTTCTAACCCTTTATATACCTGACCAATATAGTATGGTCTCTTTGATGGAGTTACTGACGACCAACAACGACCATTCAGTGAAGGACTCATCGCTATTCTTGATGTGGGGTCCCTCTTCAGAATGCTCCTACAGATGAGACCATCCAGCTTATCCTGGACCAAGTCTACAGAGACTAATCGACTCTTCCTCTCAAAATCTCGGAGCATGCCATGCACACCCTCTTGAAAATTTTTACTAAGAAGGCCCCCTTCTCCACTTATCGTGGGCATTTTTACATCCAGAAGGATGATGTAGCAATGGGCTCCACTCTTGGCGTTCTTTTCACTAAATTCTCACTACAGAATGTAGTGATGAACTTCGAAGGATCTTTGATGAGTGTGGGTCTCTTAGATTTACGATGGAACATCCGGACACTGACCGCTTTCCCTTCCTGGATGTCCTCATCTCGACTGCTGAGAGTGATTTCAATACCAACGTCTGCACTAAGCCCACGAACTTAGGCCTTTGCTTGAATGGTGACAGTGAATGCCCCACTAGGTACAAGACCTCCACCATCCAAGCATATGTTCATCGGGCCGTCTCCCATTATTCTTCCTGGACACAGATCTACAAGGAGCTGAATAGGATTACCTAGGTCCTCCTAAACAATTACTGCTCCAACAGGCAGGTCGATAGAGAGGTCAAACGTGCAATGGACACCTGGTACAACACCAAACCCAGCAGTGAGAGCATGCCTTCTAGATTAACCTATACTACAGAGGCATCATAAACAGCCAATACCAACAGGTTGAGTAGGTTATGAGGGACATTATTAACAACCATATCACGCCCATGCAAGAGGACACCGACATCAACCTTATTATTTACCATCAGGCAATGAAGAAAAGATCCCTCATTATGAAAAATAACCTAGTTCCTCCGGTGCAGTACTTTCTGAAGGAGTCTAACATTGCTTATTAGTACCAATGCCCAGTCCGTGGATGCCCCGACCGTTACATTGGAATGACAATGCTAAGACTTTCTAGAAGATTGTCCATCAAGATGCACCAACTCCTCGAGCACAACAGTAATGTGGTATTAGATGATATCACTAGAAATACTAAAATCATCATCAGCCCCCCTGATGGCAGAAAACTTAGGATCCTGGAGGCCCTGCTTATCCAACAAGAATGAGCGAACCTAAACATGACACAGGATATGTCCCTCCTACCCTCCTGTCATAGGAAAACTACCTCCATCGACTTGGAAACAGCGGCGATGACGATGACGATTGAGCTCGATTCACACATTCTGGATTATGGCTCCCAATGCTGATTTTTTGCTCCCAATGCTGATTTTTTGTTCCATCATAAAAAAATTCCCAATTTTCCTCAATTATGTGTGATTGGAGGGCCCAGGCCGAAGATCGAAGTCACAGGCCAGAAATCTGGAATCATCGGGGACCATGCTACGACAAATGGCAGTTGCCCCAACCATTTAGCACGACGCTAAATGGTCGGCCCGGTTCGGGCCACGAGGCTCAGCACGCTTCCCGCCATTCGTACCAACCTCACCAACGTGACAAAAAAACCCCTTCGATATTCGGCCATTATAGCGATAGTCTTTATAGGTTTCTAACTACCAATTTTCCTGTCTTCAGGAGCAATCGGGAGGAAAATCGTGAATGTGTGAACCCAGCATTAGCTGCCCAGCAGCTTTCCTGCGATTGAGACTCTCGTGGTGAGCAGCTCAGCCAATCAGCAAGAAGCTCGGGACTCTCAGACCTGGACTTTGAATGGCTGAGCTGCTTGCCTGACTCCAAGCCCCGCTCATGCAGCGAGTTGGCCAATCAGTGCTCCACGCCAGGAGCTCTGCCTGGATTTATTTGAACCCTGATTCCGCGCAACTTCGACAAACATGACTGTGACAGAGAGTGCCTCAGCCAATGGGAGAGCAGCTCCCGCCCACAACCATCATTCAGCAACTAGCGTCCGACGTGACGAGCCAACCAATAAACATAAATAGATCCAATCTACACCTTTTCAGCCAGATATCACCTGATGACTTTATTGTACTAATTATAACGAGTTTACTTTGAATAAAATTATAGAAATTTTCTATGTATTTTGCTTTCCGGTACTGAGGACAAGCATAGCAGTTACTGGCAAAATGCAGTACTAAGAAAAAAGAAATATATGAGAAATAAAAAAGCTCAACTGTAAAATAAACTCTACTGAGGCAGTGATCATATTATTATTATTATTATTATTATTATTATTATTATTATTATTATTATTATTATTATTATTATTATTAGATATCCCCTAGAATTTTCATAAAATCATATTGGTCTGATTAATAATTTCGTATAAGTATTGCAATTGGTATTAGTTGATTAAAGCAGAGATTAAGTAGAAAAAAAAAAAACAGTTTGAAATGTTAAATTTTTATCAAAATTTTAAGGAAAATTATTTAGCCAAATGTTGGTAAAGAAATCCGTCAAAATGGGAAATTTCCATGAATCTGAAGATCTTAATCATAATTTTAATTTCACTCATTTTCTTATTGTTACTCTTTTGCCAAAGTATTTGTAAGGGCTGGGGTTTTGCAAATAACCTAAGGCCATTTTTTCAACATCAAAGAAACTCAAAACAATTTGACTTGAGTTCTATAGCGTGCATTGGGTAGTATGTAGATTTGCAAAAAAAGTAACTTAATTCAACCTTTTTTCCATCCTATATAACAATTTGACTGAATAAACGCTGCTCAGTATGTCTCAAAACCTCCGTATATGATCTTTCTTAATTGATTATTTACAATTTTAATTTTATGCCTAGCAGAGCTCCTTCCCCAGCTACATACACGCACTGTCCAGTTATTATGCCAACGTTTTTCAAATGCCATGGGAGGGTGGGGAGTCGCGGTGTGTGTGCTACAGTAAGGATAAGGCTATCTAATTCAGGTTAGATGGACTGGGATGGTACCTTGGGTTACTAGAATAGCATTGATTTCCCATTAGTTTCTAATGCTCAATAGCGGACGCCTTCACCTATGGCATAGAAAACGCGATTGAAATTCCCATTTCCTGTGCACCCAATTGTAACCTGTCCTCAAAATTACATTAACTATTAGTTTTAAATGTAATTAATTTGGGAATGTCATCATTGTAGTTTTGTTTACATGATATTTATATTTCATATAACAGAAAATACCCAAAACTCCGATGGTTCTTGATATCCTTTATGAGTCATTTACTTGTCTTTATTTTGTTCTTATTAATTACTAGCAGATGGGGGCCTATTGGACCTCTCTATAATTTGAAAGTGTGGCTTTTTTTTTAGAACATAAGTACTGTAAATAATGAAACA
>NC_090729.1:149346584-149350476 GCF_036898095.1 Palaemon carinicauda
AAATTCGACTGGAAATTGCAATAGGTTTGATTCGCTTTTCTAATGCGAATACGCGGTCTCAAGAAAGCAAAAGTCCGAAGAGGATCTCTGAATTCAGTTGGCTAAAAGTATTCTCTGATCTTATCCAGTAATGCTCCTCTCTCTCTCTCTCTCTCTCTCTCTCTCTCTCTCTCTCTCTCTCTCTCTCTCTCTCTCTCTCTCCTCTCTCTCTCTCTCTCTCATTGTCAACATATTAAGAGACCGTTATTTAGTATATTAAAGTTTCTGCCAAAATTCTTGTTGGTTGGTATTTTCTGTTTCTTTTGATGTAAGCCTCTATTGTGAAACTGTCTTTCAAATTGGCCAGGAATACAAAGTAGCAAGCTAACTGGAATATGATTCGCATTTAAGTGTAAAAAATGGTCAGGAAACCAAATTTCAACTTACTTTGTGATATAAAAACTCAAAGAAAGAAAGTTATAAGAAATGAGAGGAGAACAGAAACTAAAACCAATCTTAAAATGTTGTTAAAAGTCTTCAATACTTCTGGATAATAACCGTAAACTGTGATCTAAAAAAAACACCTTTAAGTAATAAACAGCTTCGATATTCCGGAGCAAATTGATGGAATGACGAGACTGATAAACGGAGGAAGTATTGTAATTAAATTCTTTTGTTAGAAAAGGAAATATCAATAATCCTAATAAGCGCCATTTTACTCTTTAAACCTCTAAACAGCTGTGGGCTCTTCGGTGCGATTCTTTTCAAGTAAAGTGCGTTTTCTTTCAAATTCCTCGTTATATTCGAAATAACCAAGTACCCAACAATAGAGCAAAATCTAATATACTTATTTTACCATTAGTTTTTCGCAAGATGAGCAACCAGTGCAATCTCATTATCTCAAAATGCAATGCCAACTTCTCGCTCTTGAAGTCAGATCACGTGGTAAGTTATGTTCTTTTGCCAATAATTATTTTTCGTTGGAACTCGAATTCTTAATTGTCTGGTTTTATGAATAAGGAGAAACAATAAACGAGGTATAGCCTGATTAATATCACCCCCTCCCCCCTTTTCCAGAAGTCTTCTTTTATCATTGGGTTTTCCTTTCACCTGTGACGAATAGACGCCTGTTTCCAGGAGCCTCAAAATAAAAGTCACCCTCTGAATGAGATTATTGGACCGTTTGTGACAAAGTTGGATTTATAATAACAATTGTCCTTTGAGTTCGTATTAATTTCGCTAGATAGAGAAGGACTTCTTCCTCGAAATATTCCTATGATATTAAAAGTATTCTATATGTCCATAGGGCGATAAGTCAGACAACATATAAAAGCCCTTTTTAGATTATCTTGAGAATATACATCCACTGGAATTCATTTATGGTAATAGCTTCTGGCTGGGCAGAGACTCGAACTCGTGCCACTTAGCCGAAATGATGCCTGCGAGGACTCTACAAACTGAGCTATCAAGAGAGATATAAGTTTATTACAATTCAGCTATCATGGTCGAGATGATTTTATTTCAAGTATAGGAACAGATTCCTGAATTCGACAGGAATATGTACCGTGACTTGTAATAAACTTATATCTCTCTTGATAGCTCAGTTGGTAGAGTCCTAGCATACGTACATACATACACACACACAATATATATATAGTATATATATATATATATATATATATTATATATATATATATATATATATATATATATATACATATACTGAAAACAAACCGGCCAATTCAAAACAGTAATCTAGCTCCATGGTAATAATACAAATGAAATTATAGTCCAGATCTTTTGGGATTATTAATCATGAGTTTTTTCCTCTTTAGGCTGATTACACTTTCAATTAAAACTTATATAATCTGCACTAACATTCACCATAACTAAACTAAAGTTTCATAAAATAATTTACATCTCTTCATCGAAAATTAATTCATTTAAAAATTGTGTCAGGGTATGACTATAATGTATATCTAAAAGGATATATTCTACACTCCATTATTTTCTATCTAAAATGATCTTTGGCAATTGATATGCAACTTCTCTCGATGTTGGTAAAAAGGACTATTGAATATTTTGCGATTATTTCGAGAATGTTAATGCAGAATGTTTAGTTTGGTTACGACTGTATATATATCTGCTCTTGTTTAGTGGGAGTCTCACTTTAGCAGTTATCTAGGCAAGATCTCTTCACATGAGAGAATTTGAGTGAAACGCTCCTAAGATGTTCTGTCTTTTCCATTACATATAACCTCTATTCTTTTTCCAATCGACAACTGCAGAGTTGAAGGAAATATGTGAAAGGTGAATGAAGTTATAATTCTGCTCATAAGTGACTCTCTCTCTCTCTCTCTCTCTCTCTCTCTCCTCTCTCTCTCTCTCCTCTCCTCTCTCTCTCCTCCTCTCTCTCTCTCTCTCTCTCTCTCCTCTCTCAAAAACAAAGGGAAATTCGTTCTATGAAAACGGCTATATATGTGCCAAACAAAAAGAAAATAAACCATAGGAGTTCATTTTGGCTCTACTGCGCATATTTGTGACAATATCCTCCTTATAATTACAATGTTTTTTTTACACTAGTGCTCGTGACTACTTTAGATTTATTTTCAAATGTTCAATCGAAATGTTCAATTACAAACACTTTTTAACTTGAGGAGCAAGAGGACCGTCGTAGGAAACTTGTAAATAGCAAAATAACCTATAAAGGTGAAACTTTAAATAAAAAAAAAATAACTGATGAAATAAATATTCTTTCCACCAATATACATATACCGAGTTTAACAATCAAAGGTTTTTCATCGTGGAAACGGTAGGTTTCACAGTCTTAACCCTTTTTTTCCTTTAAAAATGGCGGTCACAACACACGGCACACATTAACACCCCCCCCCCCCCCTCTTGAATCCGCTGGTGCTCTATCTCTTAATATAAGGTTATTCCTTCTTTATCGGTTAATTATGTTTATAAAACCAGGAATTAATAAAATATGAGTTTCATAACTATTGTTATAAAAAGTACCTATGGGGTTGAATGATCCCTGCAATAGGAAATAAGTTAGCTCCATACAATGTAGAACGATCCTTAAAAGCTATGCAAGTATTAAATCATCTTTAAACCTTTAAATATTTTTATTTAATACATTTTCAGGACTAAATGTCATAAGTTACATAAGTTTTGAAAGTCATAATTCTTAAACTGCAGAAGTATCTGCCAATAAAACCTAGTGGTCGTTTCATATCTACTGCTGAGGTTAGACCATAAACACTCTTAATGATCCTGGAAATGGATTTTTCCCCCCAGGTACCCAAAACAAACTCCATTTTATGAAAAATACATATAAGTCATGGAAGAATATTTCACAGTGATCTTCACTACCGAGCTTCAATACAGACATTTAATCTTTAGGACGTTATAAGTTTAATTAGCTTTCAACACTAGTCGAGTTAAAAATCTTTAAAGAAAAATATTACGAAAGAAAGACGTTTGGACGTTAAAATTTACATTTCAAAGATTTAAAATTGGCTCTACCCTTTACTGCACATCATGTAAGAAAATTAGTGTTATTTATAATTTCAATATGAAGAAATTAAATAATTGATGGTATGATAATAAACCAGTTGTACCCCATTCCACAGGCTTCCAGTAATCAAAAAGAGTCAATTTATAGTTACCATTATATTGGAATACCAACACACTCAAATTTAGAAATTTTATCGGCCACTAAAATTAGTTTACTTGACATACGAATAGATGGAGATAAAAGTCTATCTCTAGGTACAGTTCACATTACAGACTACCTGATTCATTTAGAAATCGCTTTTGTAGACGAGACAATTCATAGAACAACACCTACATCATATTCAACCTATACGCCTCAGAGTCAGTCTGACCAATCAGCAATTCTGATTATATC
>NC_090729.1:149355976-149358476 GCF_036898095.1 Palaemon carinicauda
GGTTGTAATAGTTTCAATTACACACAATTGCCCACAAATACTTTTATCAGTGCGGTTTTGAACCGACCATCATACTTTGAGCTGTGTTTTTCATTAGCTCTTTTCAAAGACTTTCAGTGGTGTTCATTACTCTCCTCAATAGATTTAATAAATATACACGGTATTGCTCACTTGAATAATTTGGCAATTATTATGAATTGATGAGTACCGTTTATGGTAACACAGGATCCTGTCCATACACTGAAAAGAAAGGTGTGTCCCTGAGTGAAGCATTATGTGCAATGTTCAATGCTAGCTCAGCTGTAGGAAGCATGGTGTGCCAATGAAGGGGGTCATCAGCCACTAAGTAACACAAAATTCGCACTACTTCCCTATTATGAGATTCTACTAAGCCATTTGCTGAAGTCCTGTATGTGGTCACTGAAACGGGTTCAATTTTCATCAAGTCAGTGACTGATTTCACCACCTTACTTTTAAACTCAAGACCATTATCACTTATCAAAATATTCAGCCAACCAAACCTAGTAATAAAAGAGCACAGCACCTGGCCTATTCAATTTGCAGATTTATTCAACTTTGCATAATTATGAGTGTACCGAGTAAAAGCATCCACAAGTACGCATATATACTTATGTTTTGTTAACCCAGTAGGAAATGGTCCTACTACATCCGTATGTAATCTATAGAATTTAATAGGAATCACAGGCCACTTTCTGGCTTCCAGTACATTGCTTTTATGTTCTTTTAAACAGTCAGAAGTATGACAACCTTTTATATAATTCTGTATAGATTTTTTTCATTCCTAACTAAAAGAAGGATTCACATGCTCTCCTAAATGCTCTATCAATCCCTAAATACCCTGAATACAGACTTGCATGTAAAATGTGGATGGCCCATTTAATTAAAGAGGGAGGAAGAACTACCCGTGTACAAATTTCCCCTCCTCTCTTATTGTAAGCACAATATAAGACATCATTTTCAATAAGAAATTTCTCACGAGGCACATTCCGAATTGATGGATAACTCTCTGATTCCCCTTTGGTCACTGCTTGCACTTTTTCCATCCATTCCTCTTTTTTCTGTCCCTCCCAGACTTCTTTTATGACCCAACCTCCCAAGTCCATTAAACCTGCATCATCAGGGCATTCATTCTGGACACCCCTGGTCATGTCCTTGGTCACCCTCTCTCTCTCTCTCTCTCTCTCTCTTTCCCGAGTCGACTCTCTCTCTCTCCCATGTCGACTCTCTCTCTCTTTTTCTCTCCCGAGTCGACTCTCTCTCTCTCTCTCTTTTTCCGTCTACTGCATGCGCATCGCAAGAACTCTCATTCCGTTCTTTATCTTCTCTATTATGATGGGGGTCTTCAATATTTTGGTTACGTTCTTCGTTCCTCCTTTGTGCCCTACCTGTTACTCCTATTACTGCACCTCTAAAGAGAGCATCAGCTACCTTGTTAGGTTTACCTTCTATGTGGTTTAAACTCTATATAAAACTCTAACAATCTCTCGATCCTTTTCCCTTGACGAGAGGTCAAATAATTTTTATAATACAAATCACGTAAGGGGCGATGATCACTTTGCAACTCAACCGATGCCTCTCTAGAACCCTAAGAATAGCCAAAGCCTCTTGATCAAATGTACTATAATTCTTTTCTGCCCCTTTTAACGCCCGGGAAGCAAAACAAATGGGTCTCTCTCTGCCTTTATCATCTCATTGAGATACTACGCCACCAATAGCTACACAACTCGCGTCTGTTTTCACTAAAAACGGGCGATCAAATCTAGGATATGCAAGTAATTCATTGCTAGTTAAGGCAGCTTTCAAACGGTTAAAAGCCCTTTCCTCTTCCCCTCCTCAATTTATTACTTTTTGTTTCTTTAAAGCATCTAAGGGTCTTGCTATCTCTCCAAAATCTCTATGAATTTATGGTAATAACCAGCAAGCCCTAGGAATCCAGCTACATCCTTAGAGTTACGTGGCCTGGGGAAATCTCTAATAGCCGCTACTTTACTGGGGCAGGGTTGGATACCTTCTGGGGTTATTATGTGACCTAAAAATTCGACTTGTTTACAGAAAAATTTGCATTTTAACAAATTTATTTTCACATCATTACGTCGCAATGTTTCTAAAACGTTATGAATAGTATTATGTTCTTGGGCCGTTTTCCATATAATTTTAACATCATCTAAATAAACAAGAACATTATGGCCAATTAAGGGTGACAAAACCGCCATCATTACCCCATTTTTAACACCGAAAGGAAGAAAATTAAACTGAAACAATTGATCGTTAGCTATAAATGCAGTTTTACATTTACTTTCTTCCTGAATGGGTATTTGATAGTGTCCAGATTTCAAATCAACAGTTGTAAAATATTTGTCATACCGTGCTTTCACTAGTAATTCTTCAATCAAGGGCAATGGAAATGCATTATCCTTAGCGACTGCATTCAATTTCCTATAATCAACACACAATCTTACCGAGCCATCCCTTTTCCTAA
>NC_090729.1:149363476-149365976 GCF_036898095.1 Palaemon carinicauda
AAAGACAGTGTGAAAATTCAGCTTGAGAAAGGAGTAAAATAGGGAGACCTCCACTTCTCCTGAATTTTTCATAGCATGTCTAAAAGAAGTTTTTATAAATTTAAATTTGGAAAATGTAGGAATTAATATTAACGAGGAATACCATAGCAACCTATCATTTGCAGATGACATAGTTCTCTTTAGTGAACATAGGTAGAATTGCAGAAGACAGGAGTTCTGAATAAAGCAGAAATGTATGACTGAAAATGGTTAAGGATATACTTAATATGCATTACTTACGACAGCCGGTAAATGTTTCCCAAGGCCATGAGACCGAAAGTACTGTATTTAGACGGTCCTACCAGAATTGAAGCATGTATCGGAAACTTAAAGCTATGGAACATAAGCTAGTTAAAACAAAAAGAACTGTGGAAAGAATAATGATGAAATTATTACTATGAGAGACAAACGTAGCAACATGGATACGAGAACAAACTAAAGTAGCGGATATTCTAACAAAACGTAATAATAAGAAATAGACATGGGCAGTACACATAATTAGAATAACAGGTAACTGATGGAAAAAAAAAGTAATTACAGAATTGGTCCCTAAAGGTTGCAAACGAAGCAGGGGAAGGATAAGAAGATGATTGATTGACGAGATTTTTTTTTTTTGTATAATATGGTATACTGTAGAAAAACCATATATATATATATATATATATATATATATATATATATATATATATATATATATATATATATATATATATATATATATATATATATATATATATATATATATATATATAAAATATGTGTGTGCTATATATATATATATATATATATATATATATATATATATATATATATATATATATATATATATATATATATATATATATATATATATATATATATATATATATATATATATATATATATACATAAATACATATACATATATATTTTTAAAAAATCTTTTAGTTATGATGCAATATTTTGCCTTAAGAATACGAAGATCCCGAACATCAAATAAAACTATAATATCCACTATTAAACAAATCCCATACGGACCGACACCAAGCAAAACGACAAAGTCTGTCATTGAGCAAATCCCAACGCCATATGAGTTAGACCAAACGGTTTAATGAACTCTTATAGGATTCTGTGCCCAGTGGAGAGAAGTTCCCTTTGTCCGGAGTTCTTTGATTCAGGAGAATATATGAATCTAATTATCATTAGCCCCTCTTCTTTGATATATTTTACATTCCTGTATAAAAAGTCCTAAAGAATAAAAAGAAAGTGAGTGTACTCGACAGGATTCGTAGAAGTGGTCATCAACTTGAATTAGATGTGACTACAAGAGCGCCCTTTACAATTTCGTGCCTTCATACAAAGTTATTCATTGACTAAATTACATTTTAATATTGACATGGGTGTGCTTCTCCCCAAATAGCACTCGAGTCCGTTTAAAAACGAGTTCCAAGTGAGGTTGATGAATCATGGTTGATGATAGCACTCAGAAAAAAAAAAAAAAAAACATTTTTAGTAGGTCAGTTATATTACCTGCCTTTGGCAATGTGAGATGACATAAGTTTGTTAATCCAAGAAAATTTTCGTTATCCTGAAATAAAGTCTTGGATGGAAAGAGCTTCCTATAATTTATGATAAAAATATTACGGAAAAAAAAATATGTGAGAAAAATATATTTATAATTAAAATTAGAGATACCCTCTTACAAAATTACCAATGCCTATAAAAAAGGTAGGAAATTGTTTGATTTTAAATTAAAATATACAATTAAATATTGCTCATAAGTAATTCTAACATTTTCATACTGCACAAATAGGCTTGTGGAAAAAATATCTTTTTCGTTCGCAATGGGGAAAAAAAACTGTTTAGTACAAAAGAAGAAAATAGCATTACAATTAAAGACTACACAAATGGGGACAGAAACTTGTTCTAGATATAAAATTCTTATAAAATTCACGTTATACACCTACAGCTAAAGATTTCTTGGTATAAAAAACATCTTTGCAGTAGATATTTGCAAGTGAATAATTAGTAAATACAAGTAGTTTTCCAAATTTTAACACTTTTACACAGAATTCCAATCCATATAAAGTGCGTTATTCAACTAAAGTACTGTTAATTTTTCCGAAAGCAGTTCTCATAAAACTATATTAATGGTAGAACTTTATATGAATGATAAAAGTTAGATAAAAATGATTCAGGGAACTCATGTGTAATGGTCATCAATCTTTGAATCTGATGTAAAAAAAATTTGAAAGAAAATCCCATCAATTTTTTACGAACAGGAACTATTTTGTTTAAAACCCATATGATAAACATAGAAATAGAAAGATGAAAATATTTTTACATCCATCCAGATGTGACTTTCTTAATTAGAAAAAACGTCCATGTAAATTATTTAATTCTATCACTATGCTATGACAAAAGAATAACACTGAGATTAAAAGGAAAATTTCATATGACGATGGTAAGAACAGCAATGCTG
>NC_090729.1:149373476-149375976 GCF_036898095.1 Palaemon carinicauda
TTTACAGTTATGAGTAATATTCAAAATAACGATGTTAAGCAATGGTCGAAATTAATTTAAGTATTCATATCATTGTGAAAGTTTCATTGAATTTTTCCTTAGAAAAACCAAGTATTGAAGCACACTCTCCATGTCCCTTTATACAACAAGGATTTGAGTAAATAGGCAAACGGGACTGATATCTGTTTAAGTAAGGATTCTCAAGCTTGTGTCACTCAGTGCTCCTAGGTCATCCTATCCCTCAAATTCAATCTATAAATTCACCATATAAGGGTAGAAAGTCAATAATTCTTGATATGTGGTGGTATCTGGCCTTGATCCTAAAACCCACCATATATATAACTCTAGGTGGTAAAAAAGGAAGATGGATTTAGTCGTTTCTTCAAATTTATGGTCCCTTTTCTCTCTGTCAGAATTTCACTATTTTTTCTTCTTTTTTTATAAAGTTCCGAGTGATTCTTCTTACCCGGTTCATTACATCAGTTCTCTGGAAGATCCGCCAGATAAAAACGGAACAGGAGTGTATGCTATTTCAGTAAACGGTCGGACCCCCGGAAGAAATTATTTTGAAAGAATCTGAAAGTTTAAAGGTAAGCTGTAGAATACCAAGCCTCATTCTCCCTGTGTGTTGGTATTTCAGCATAAACGTGAATATATGTTCCTCGTTGACAAGCAATATGATTAAGCCCAAGGACAGGATTTACAGATTTCATTATTGATTCTGTAAACTTTTTATATATCTTGTTGGTGAGTTGCTATGAATGCGTCCAAAAGCTGGTTAAGATTTGGGTTCAGGAAATATGTTTTATAATGAAACATTCAATATAGCATTGTTCGTAACTCTAACTCTAACGAATGAATGTAGGAGTTCCACCTCAAGAAATTTATACCCGCTAGAATGGTCGCTAAACTTTTCATGTCAGTGGACTCCAGTTTCTCCTCCTTACAGCGAATTTGCAAATTATGTATATCAACTTACGTTCTTTTCCCTCGATAATTGACTCCCATTCTACTGTACTCCTCTACCCATTCTTGTTTTTCCAAAATGGGAGTGAAATGTACCTGATTCCAACAACATTCATTTTTCGAAAACTGTTAATATACTTACTTTTCTATTTTACTGAATCCTTCCAAATTACAGATCGCCTCTCTTCTATCCTATCAGGACGTCAGCATAAAGGTTTCTTTTATCGGAGGGGTGCTTCAATTTGTGTTATATTTGGTGTCTTACATAAGTCAATATTACCTTTTGCATGACTGAATGAGTCTTAGCAACCAATGGTAGAAAAAATAAACATAAATAACTATCTTTCATCCTAGTTTACCTCTGCTTTTGTTCGTTTAGAATGTTGTACATATTGAATACAGTTTACTAGTAGGTCCATGGGGGAGAGGGGGGGGGGGATCCCGCAACAACTCCCACCCTTCTTTAAGAAAAAAAGAAATTTGAAAATTAAACGTGGGGTTTTCAGGGAAAAAAATTGAATGTTAAAGTCAGCATAGGAGGGGAAAATATTTTTTTTCCCGTTATCTCCATTTCTATGTTTCATTATTTATTAAGTTATTTTGCTTTTTACAAGTTTTCCTACGACGGTCGTCCTGCAAAAAAGTTAAAAACTATTTGTGATTCAATATTCAAAAGTAAATTTATGATAGTTATGAGCGCTAGTGTCAAAATTATTCTGATTACAGACATCATAAGCCCAATACAACTATTCGTATTTCCTTCAATCGACGAGTGGTTCAAGTTTATTTTATTTTTGTATTGACTCAGATACATAGCTGTTTCCATAAAACAAATTTCCCTTTACGTCTTTCTTCTCGATTCAGACTTAGTTTTGAAGTATAAACTATTAGTGACTGAAACCATGAAAGTCGAGTGTGTTGGTGATAAAATCATAAGTGGCGCTTCGTTAAAAAACATCATCAGTTATCAAGCACAGTAGATAAGAATAATTGCAACGGAGATGGAATCGGCTGCATTCTCTTACTCTTTTTCTTAGATAGGGTAAATTACACACACACAGACACACTCACTCACACACAGACACACACACATATATAAATATATATATATATATATATATATATATATATATATATATATATATATATATATATATATATATATATATATATACACATATATACATATATATACATATATACATACATACATATATATGTGTATATATATATATATATATATATATATATATATATATATATATATATATATATATATATATATATACATATATATATATATATATATATATATATATATATATATATATATATATATATATATATATATATATATATATATGGATATATAGATAGATAGATATACACATATATATATATATATATATATATATATATATATATATATATATATATATATATATATATATATATATGTATATATATATATATATATATATATATATATATATATATATATATATATATATATATATATATATATATATATATA
>NC_090729.1:149380976-149388476 GCF_036898095.1 Palaemon carinicauda
CTCTCGGTACTCCTGGTTGCATGTGTTTAGGTTACATCCGTGTCTCGAGGTATGTATATATTTAGCTCGGGTAAAAGGTTTGTACTCTTGTAAATTGTTCCAGGACCTAGGTTGGTGTGGATAATTCATTTTTTTTTCTTTTTTTTTTCCTTCTTTTTAGCCTACTAAATGTTTGGTGATGTATTTAAAACTTGCTATGTTCTTGTCCTTTTGTTTAGGTTTAAGATGTTTTTACCTTGTCATTGGTTTATTACTGAAGATACTACGTTTAAGAGTCTTTATGTTTTTTTTTTTTTCTTTTTTTGCTTATGTATAAAATATTTTTTGGGGCTCAGGCCATGTTGTCCTGATGGAAGTTCCTAAAGGGTAGCTTCCTAGGGTATATTTGACTACAGTGATATTCCTAGAGAATTTTACCTTAAGGTTTCCAGAATTCTAACGCCTGGAGTGAATATCCCTAATTAAATCTAACAGGGATATCGCATAATATCAGAGGACGTATTCTTGATACGTCACATAGCTATCTTCACCTCGAACAGTATTAACGCTTCAAGGGTTTACAGTGACAAGAATCTGTAACGAGAATGAAAAGAGAGCCGTTCCCAAGGAATCTCTCCTATTCCGTTTCCAGTGTGTATCTGACGAAGGTGGCAGCGCCATCTCCATTCCTTTTCGTGTAGCTCTACTACTTGGTGTTTTCCCTTGTGTTCTCTCGTATTTATGGATATTATTCAACTTCATGATGCTTTCTCCGGCCCCTTCTGCCTCTGGAAAGTTGAGTATTATCTTTACTTTGTAAAAATGTAAGCTCTTGTTGTTTTTAATTAAATCAAAAGTGACTTTAACGTAAACAAAAGCTGTTGCCTACCAGAGGCATCCTGGATGCTGTCACTCGCTATATATGGTTCATTTAGTTAGCCAGTGCAACGTTCCCGGTTTTTACGCTTTAATAAATCTAGCTATATAGCACCTCTAGGAATTCTTATATAATGCCGTTAGCTTTCAGTTCGGTGATTTAGGTAATCCATCTTGCCCTTCGCGAGGCTTAGCAGCCTGGGAGTCTGGCCCTAGTACTTTCATGCATGATATAAGTTTTCCAAGTGTTATGTTATTGAAGCTATAGGCAAATATTTTATACATGTAACATATTGTTGAATTTTCTTTTCAAAGATTGTATACGAGAGAGTTTCGGTGAATTAGGTAATCGATTCTCACCGCACCTAGGCTAGTAGCCTATGGGGCTTTAGTATACTCTCGCACACTTTGATTATAATCCCCGGTTGCTCTTTTCTCCTCCGGAGAATAAGTTTAATCCCTATCTCCCTCTGAGTAAGCCTTAGGCTTAGTCCTAGTGGTTCTATCTGAATAATATTCAGGTATAACTATACTAGGATAGTTCTGTCCGCTAACTAGAGTATCTGGTTTTGCGGGTTGGGGCCGAACATCAGATTAGTCTGTGGTCTGTCTTCCTAGCATAGAGAATGAGTTTCCTTTGCTAGGTTAGGTGCAGACACAGGAGGCTTTGCTTCCCTAGCCCACATCTGAAAGATTCTGTACGAGATGATTCCTTCTTCTAGTGGTCTAGCAGACTGTCCTGTGTGGTTATTCTCGGGCTGCCGACTGGCAGAGACCCCTTTTCTTCTGCAGAGTGAACCCCAGACCTCCCTTGGTCTCCCTTCCATTCCTACTGGTAGAGCCCGGCAGGCTATTGATATATAGGAAGCCTGAATGCTACATTTTCCCCTTCCATATGTTCACTCTTTCTGGATGAAGGTTGTATGGCAATGCCGTCTTATAACCTTACATCCATACTGTTTCTCTTGCTAGTGTATTGTACTCCTAGCCCGGCTGCCGGCCTAATCGGCTGACAGCCGGGTAGGTGGGGGTTCTCTGGTTCATAGTCACTGCCGGCCGGCATGGGTTTCACTACCTTTGCCTGCCGGCAGTAGAAGCACATCCCGAGATCTGCCGGCCACTACGTTTAGCGGCCGGCAGTCGGGTGCTAGTGTTTTCAGTTGCCTGCTGGAACACATTTGCGACCCAGTGAACTACCGCCTATCAGTTAAAGGTAGCATATCTTTGAACTATACAAGGGTAAATGCCGGCCGGCACGTGCCGGCACATGCCGGTACGGGCTGGCGCGTACCAGCCGGCAGGACATCATGCGATGTACAGTAGTCACTATATTTGTGGTGTAGTACACACTGCATTAATAAAGATACAGTCAGAGTTTGTTGTAACACTAAAGATCTTTCAACATACTTAATGTTATCTTGTACACCTTTTGTTCAGACCGTACAATATATAGAAAGTAAGTTCTTTCTGTGTTCATTCTATCCCATATATTAAAACTTTATTTCAAGGTGTGAGCTACACCTTAACTTTCCGCCTAGGAAAATATATAAGGTATTCTAGAATAGAAATTAACCTGAGCTTTAATATCTTGGGAGGTTGCAGCAATTGGCTGCACAGGAAATACAAGTATGTGTCTTTCCTTCTTTTCATTTAGCTTTACTATATAAGCTACATGTGTTAACAATAAGTGAAAAGCCTTCACCTGATACTCATGGAATTGCTCCTCTTTACAGGAGGGCCACCCGAAGTGCAGGAGTATGTTCTGCAATGTCCGTAGTAAGAACTTCTGTTGACATAAGTTATGCAAAAGGCACGCAGCATGCACAGCTTCCAGAGGCGATCTCCGATATTACAACCCTCAGGTATGTATCATATATTCTAACCTGATTACCAAGGTGTTTGACACCCCTAAGTCTGCGGAGTCAAGGGATGGTGTTAGAGAAAAGTTGCGAACCTGGGTGAGGAATTTTCAGAAAAGCACTTCAGGCCCCTACCTTCCAAACGAGAAGATGAGGGCCTACCTTTTCCCTCAGGTATCGACTGATGCAGTCTTCCCTCATCCTCATTAGGGGATGCCAACTGTCCAGAATCCGGTATATTCTGAAGTCTCGGTCGCCCTTCAAGACCTCCAATTGGACGATAGGATGTCAGAGGTGTCGGATTATACAGAGAAGGACCTTCTGAGAGAAGGTCAGGAGGAGGAGCTGATCCAGGTTCCAGAAATAGAAGAGGAAGAAATTGACGAGGTGTCGGTTACATCGGTTCCGGCACCAGAACCTGTTCCCTCTACATCGTCTGCTATCCCAGATGATCTAGGAAGGACTCTTTCTTCTATTATTGAAATGATTCAATAAATACAAAAGAAGAATGATGAAAAGGAAGCTGCGATGAAACTGGAGATACGTAGACTTGCAGCATCACGTGGGCCCCAGAAGCGGCTCAACGTGAAGGATCTTCCTTTGTGCTTGGATACCAACCCTTGGAGGTATGCCGAACACATGCCAATGACAACCGGGAAGATTGTTATATCGAAGAAGTTGGGCTCGATTCCCATTGGAGGATGTGGAATTTTGATCCAGCAAAGCTTCTTACCCGGACTGCTATGTCCATCTTAGGAAGGAGCCAGCCTCAAAAGAGGAAATGGAGCCAAAGTAGGTGATAGTCCTTGACCATAGTAAAGCACAGGCATTACTAGTGAGCTCGATGAAAGAGAGGGCTTCACGAACTCAAGGGTGCTAGCTTTGAGTAAGAAGCTTCCCTCCTTTGTGGCCTCTCCAACCAGAGCCTTTTCCTTCATGGAAAAGGGATATAAGGCAGTCTTGAAGGTGGCAGAGGAAAGGAAACCATGCCCCTCCCTGGAGGAATGCAAGCTGTTATCCCTGACCTTACCATTGGACCAAAAATACTGGAAGGATGTTTACCTTACCTTCTTAGTCGGGAAGTTGGAAGCTGATAATGCCGAACGTCAGTTTGCTGAGGAACTTCCGAAGCTGTCAGAGCTTCTCTTGAGCAGAGAGCAAGAGACGAAAGAAAGACTTGAGGTATCGATGTCGGTGTAAACGATTTTTAAAAAACGATGGCAAGTGACACCAAGAAACAGGACACGTTCATGGTAGTGACCAAAACTCATCTGACTGATTTCCTCTTGCATATGGGGTAAAGACCTCTTTCCCAACGAAGTAGTTAAAGAGGTAGTAAACAAAGCCACCACGGAGAATAGGGACCTTCTCCAAAAGTGGGGCTTAAACCTTAAGAGAAAGTCTTCTCCGGAAGAGGGTCCTCAACCCAAGAGGAAGACAAAAAGGCCTAGGCTATCCTCTCGGCTGGCTAAGCCCTACCGACAGCAACAACAGCAACTTCCTGTGACCCCGGTGCCTCAGATAGTGGCACAACCCCCAACAACGTACCAGTTGGTACCTCAATAAGTGATGACACAGTCACCAGTGTTTAACCCAGCCTTTGAAAGGCAGACTTCTTCCTTTCAATCAAAAGCTAAAGGAACAGCCAGAGGTTCCTCTATACGCCCTTCAAGTGGAAGGGGATTCAGGGGAGGACGCAGTCAAGGAGGCAAGGCCTCAGGTCCACAACAGCAGGAGTGAGATGCTTCTAGTAGGAGGGAGACTACATCTATTTAGGGATCGTTGGACCTTCGATCCAGGCCCACAGCCTAATAAAGAGTGGACTAGGTTGGTGCTGGAACAGTCCTCCACCTCCATTTCCTCAGTTCTTCCAACAATCTACCCCCGTTCTGGAAGAATATGTCCGAAAACTCTTAGTGAAAAGAGTAATTCGAAAAGTAAAGTCCATTAAGTTCCAAGGCAGGCTGTTTAGTGTTCCAAGGAAGGACTCAGAAACTCAGTCATTCCGGACTTGTCGCCACTTAACAAGTTCATAGTGAACTACAAGTTCATAGTAAACTACAAGTTCAGGATGCTCACACTTCAACACAAAAGGACCCTACTGCCCAAAAAAGGGCATATACCATCTCCATAGACTTGTCTGACGATTATTGGCACTTGCCAATTAATCGTCACCTCTCCTACCTAGGGTTCAAGTTACAAAGAAGACTTTACGCCTTCAGAACCATACCATTCGGGCTAAACATAGCCCCAAGCATTTTCATGGAGCTTGCGAACGCAACCTTCCATCAATTACGCCTAAAGAAGATCCAAGTAGTGGCCTACTTGGATGACTGGCTGGTGTGGGCAGCATCCAGGACAGAATGCATGCAAGCTTCTAAGATAGTGATCCAGTTCCTGGAGCATCTGGGATTCAAGATCAACATCAAAAAGTCTCGACTATCTCCAGCTCATAAATTTCAATGGTTGGAAATCCATAGGAATTTGGAGTCACATCGACTTTCCATTCCTGGGAAGAAGAGGAAAGAAATAGCAGAATCTGTCAAGAGACTATTGAAATCCAATCGGATGTCAAGACACGAATAGGAGAGAGTGTTGGGCTCTCTACAGTTTGCTTCGATAACAGATTCAGTGCTAAGAGCACAGCTAAAGGACGCAACAGGAGTCTTGAGAAAATATGCATGAAATGCGCGAAGATATCTGATGAGACCACTGCCGACTCGACTGCGAACACTTCTCAAGCCGTGCTCCAAAGCCAAGCAGATGAAGATAGCAATACCTCTTCAACTTCCTCCCCCGTCAGTTAGTATCCATACAGACGCCTCAAAGGAAGGCTGGGGATGCCACTTTCACCAGAAGAGATTCCAGGAAGCTTGGTCCAATCTTTTCAAGTCATTTCACTTCAACTTTCCAGAAGCCAATGCAGTACTTCTGACACTAATGAAAGTTCCCCTCGCCACTCGAACCATGTAATATTGGTTCTAGACAGCGAGGTGATAGTGAGAAGCTAGAATCGACAAGAGTCAGGATCAACTCGAATCAACCAAATGATGTTGGCCATATTCCGTTTGGCGGAAATGGCACCTGTCAGCAGTTCACATTCATTTGGTCCGCAACGTGACAGCGGACGCTCTATCCAGGTTCACACCGATAGTCAGAATGGTCCCTAGACGCAGGATCGTTCTCCCTCACCTGGAGTCAAGTCCCGGAACTGCAGATAGACCTCTTTGCAATGAAAGACAACAAGTAGAATGTGTCCCCGTACAAGGATCCGCTAGCGTAAGAACTGGACACTGTCCCTAGACTGGAACAGATGGTCCATGATTTACCTGTTCCCTCTGCACAACCTCCTTTGAAGGTCCTCAATATGCGATCCTTCAAAAGGAAGGCAGCAATAGTGACCCACAAGTGGCCAATCAGCGTTTAGTTCCCTCTGGCATTGGGACTACGACTGAAGTTTGTACCGCTACAGAAGTCGACTGTCTTCGCTTCATCACAGAAAACCAGAAGACAATATGAGTCATTATGGAAGAAGTGAGTGTCGTTTGTCAAGGCGAAAAAACCAAAAAGAATTCTTGATATACTTCTGTTTATTTTCTTCATTTACCTTCATGAGTAAGGTTTAGCAGCCAACACATTATTAACGTGCAAGTCTGCCTTGACAAGACCGATACTATATACCTTTCAGGTCGACCTTTCTAACGAAAATTTTAATAAAATTCCGAGGGTCGGTGCTAAGCTTAGACCTTCAGCGCCTCTAAGACCCATTTCATGGGCACTAGATAAGGTTCCTCATTTGCATCAATTTTGAATAATGAGGAGTGCGCTTTGAAGGATTTAACTCAAAAAGTTATGTTTCTGTTTGCACTCGCTTCGGGGGCTAGAGTTAATGTAATAGTGGCTCTCTTGAGAGAGAAAGGCCACGTTCAGTTCTTGAAAGGAGAACTGAATTTGTTTCCAGACCCAACGTTTCTTGCCAGGAACAAGCTACCCACCAACCAATGGGGTCCCTAGAGAATCTGCCCTCTGAAGGAAGATGCATCTCTGTGTCCAGTGGAGTGCCTAAAGGTCTACCTTCATAGAACTTCAGACTTTAAGGGAGGACAGCTGTTCAAAAGAGAAACCTCGGGTTCAAATTTATCTCCAAAACAACTAAAGGCGAAACTTACCTATGTTATTCGCAGAGCGGATCCAGAGAGTACACCCGTTATTCATGATCCGAGCAAAGTTGCCTCTTCCATAAAATTTCTTTAATTATATAGACTTTGAACAGCTTCGTTCGTACACCGGCTGATAGTCATCTAAGGTGTTTTTTATGCACTATGCGAAGCAAGTGGAGCAACTCAAGAGGTCTGTGGTAACACCAGGTGGAATTCTTAAACTTTCTGTTTAAATCTGCGAGTAACAGTGTAATCAGTGTGATCAATTTGGGACGATTAATTAAGAGGGTGGGTGTGTAGTCACAGTTTGTTACTACACACTAAGCGATAGGCCTCTAACGTGTCCTTACAAACTGTTCCATGGACTTTGGCGAACTATAGCATAATACGGACAGTTGTGCCAAGCGTTTCTTACGCTAGTGTAAATAAACAGTAATACAGACTGTATCATTATTATTAATGATTCGATTGAAGTGGCAAATCTGTTTCCTGTTAGACAAATCAATATTTTCTGTTGACTGTTTTCTTTATGCTTTAACGGATATCGTCCATATTTTATAAATTTTATAAATGTTTAACTGATTTGTATGTTTATTAAATTTTTATTAGAAATGTACCGAGCATTA
>NC_090729.1:149395976-149403476 GCF_036898095.1 Palaemon carinicauda
ATTGATATTGGAGAAAAGTAACGTAAAAAACTTGTAAATCCAATCTGTAGTTGACAATGTTTTGACTGGTAAATTATACTTGCAACTTTCTGTTAATTATAACTCTGTTAATTATAATTCTGTTAGATATAATCAGAATTGCTGATTGGTCAGACTGACGCTGAGGCGTATAGGTTGAATATGATGTAGGTATTGTTCCATGGATTGTCTCGCCTACCATAGCGATTTCTAATGAATCCGCCTAGTCTGTAATGTGAACTGTACATAGAGATAGACTTTACCTTCATCTATTCGTATGTCAAGTAAACTAATTTTAGAGGCTGATAAAATTTCTAATTTGTGTTGGTATTCCAATACAATGGTGACTATAACTTGACTCTTTTTGACAACTGGAAGCCTGTGAAATGGGGTACAACTGGCTTATTATCATACCAGCAATTATTTAATTTCTTTATATTGAAATTATAAATAAAACTAATTTTCTTACAGCATGCGCAGTAAAAGGTAGAGCCAATTTTAAATCGTTGAAATGTAAATTTTTACGTCCAAACGTCTTTCTTTCGTAATATTTTTCTTTAAAGATTTCTAACTCGACTAGTATTGAAAGCTAATTAAACTTTTAACAACGTCAAAAACAGATATGTCATATACAAACTATAAAAAGACTCATGTCCGCATAGTCAACATAAAAACATTTGCTGCAATTTTGAACTTTTGAAGATCTACTGATTCAACTACCCAATTAGGAAGATCATTCCACAACTTGGTAACAGCTGGAATAAAACTTCTAGAAAACTGTGTAGTATTAAGCCTCATGATGGAGAAGGCCTGGCTATTAGAATTAACTGCCTGCCTAGTATTACGAACAGGATAGAATTTCCCAGGGAGATCTGAATGTTAAGGATGGTCAGAGTTATGAAAAATCCTATGCAACATGCATAATGAACTAATTGAACGACAGTGCCAAAGATTAATATCTAGATCAGGAATAACAAATTTATTAGACCGTAAGATTCTATCCAACAAATTAAGATGAGAATCAGCAGCTGATGACCAGACAGGAGAACAATACTCAAAACAAAGTAGAATGAAAGAATTAAAACACTTCTTCAGAATAGATTGATCACCGAAAATCTTAAAAGACTTTCACAATAAGCCAATTTTTTTGTGCAATTGAAGAAGACACAGACCTAATGTGTTTCTCAAAAGTAAATTTGCTGACAAGAATCACACCTAAAATTTTAAAAGAGCCATGCAAATTTAAAGAAACATTATCAATACTGAGATCTGGATGCTGAGGAGCCACCGTCCTTGACCTACTTACAATCATACTTTGAGTTTTGTTAGGATTCAACTTCATACCCATAATTTGCACCATGTACTAATTTTAGCTAAATCTCTATTAAGGAATTCACCAACCCCAGATCTACATTCAGGGGATGGAACTGATGCAAAGAGAGTAGCTTCATCTGCATTTGTAACAAGCTGGTTTTCTAGGCCAAACCACATGTCATGTGTATATAGTATGAAAAGTAATGGGTCCTGTGGAACACCGGATATCACATTCCTATACTCACTACGGTGCCCATCAACAACAACTCTTTGAGATCTATTAGTTAAAAAATTAATAATAATGCTAAGAAACGACCCATCCACTCCCAACTGTTTCATTTTGAAAACAAGGGCCTCGTGATTAACACGGTCAAAGGCAGCACTGAAATCAAGGCCAATCATACGAACTTCTTGACCACAATCAAGGGATTTCTGTACTGAATTGGAGATTGTAAGAAGGGCATCACATGCTCCAAGGCCTTTACAAAAACCAAATTGCAAACTAGGGAGTAGATGATTACCTTCAGCAAACCCATTAAGACGTTTTGCCAGAAGACGTTCAGAAACTAGATAATATGGGAGTTATGGAAACTCGGCGGTAATCTGTGGGACTTGAGCTACCACAAACACATTTACATAGAGGAGTAACATTACCAATTCTCCAACAATTGCTAAAAGCTCCTCTTCTTGCCAACTTGCGCAAAATAACACATAACTTTGGAGCTAAGAAATGTGCTGTCTTTATAAAAAACAAAGGAAAAATACCATTTGGGTCTACACTTCCGTAAGCATCAAGGTCCATTAACACAGCTTTAATCTCCCGAGATCGATAAATCAAAATAGTTCCTTTAGCCTCAGGAAAACAGGAATGAGGAAGTTCAAGTTTTTCATTGCTCTGTTTACTATCAAAAACATAAGCCAAAAGGGTTGCCTTTTCCTTTGGACAGTGGGTGACTGAGCCATCTGGTTTAAGTAAAGGAGGAACTGTTGCATCTACACCAAAGAGTGCAGATTTAAGGGTAGACCACCATTTACGACTTTTCTTTCAGGGACGGATTTTGAATTAGAGAACTTTAACTATTTACATATCCATAGATAAAAATTCTCACTTATGATACTTTTTTCATTTTCTATTTCGCTTGAATTTCCTATTTATTTTAATATTTCCTCCCATGTAACTCGTAAGGGTTTTTTTTTTAATGAATATTTGCATATTTTATTTGACAACTGTTTTTAGATTTATTTCCTTTTGTTAAAAACATTTCCTTTTTTTTCTTTTACCCTTTTTTTTCTATTACAGTACGGATTTTATATACTCTGTATATCTTTAAACTTTTAGCTAACTAACCTTAGTTATTGTAGGTTTTTGAAACAGAATTGGGACCAAATAAAAGAAATCTTGGTCTGGCCTGAATTCCGTGGAATTTGTAGAGGCATATTTCTATAAATCCAGGACTGACAATTTCAATTTTCTCTCTCGACCTTAAGAGGGAGAACACGAAGTTGTAGCGCGGTTAAAGCGTAAATCAATACGATACTTATATTAGAATTCTCTCTTTTTCTAGTGTTACCAATCCTTGAGCTAGAAATTGATTATCTTCTGTGGTTTAACCCATTAAAAAGTAGGAAAAATTTCTATATTTTATCAATTCTATGACAAAGACTTCATGTAATTACTTCATATTCCAGAGTAATTATTAAAGTTTGTATATATGTGCATGTATTGTACCACTATATAAGGGTAAGGGAGATGTGCATCAGTGTTGTAATTCAAGAGGTATTAGTTTGAGTGTAGTTGGAAAAGTGTATGGTAGAATACTGATTAATAGGATTAAGGATAAAACAGAGAATGCAATCTTGGAAGTACAGGGTGGTTTTAGAAGAGGTAGGGGTTGTATGAATCAGATTTTTACAGTTAGGCAGATATGCGAGAAATATTTAGCAAAAGGTAAGGAGGTGTATGTTGCGTTTATGGATCTGGAGAAAGCATATGATAGAGTTGATAGGGAAGCAATGTGGAATGTGATGAGGTTATATGGAGTTGGTGGAAGGTTGTTGCAAGCAGTGAAAAGTTTCTACACAGGTAGTAAAGCATGTGTTAGAATAGGAAAGGAGGTGAGCGATTGGTTTCCGGTGAGAGTGGGGCTGAGACAGGGATGTGTGATGTCGCCGTGGTTGTTTAACTTGTATGTTGATGGAGTGGTGAGAGAGGTGAATGCTAGAGTGCTTGGACGAGGATTAAAACTGTTAGGCGAGAATGATCATGAATGGGAGGTAAATCAGTTGTTGTTTGCGGATGATACTGTACTGGTAGCAGACACAGAAGAGAAGCTTGACCGACTAGTGACAGAATTTGGAAGGGTGTGTGAGAGAAGGAAGTTGAGAGTTAATGTGGGTAAGAGTAAGGTTATGAGATGTACGAGAAGGGAAGGTGGTGCAAGGTTGAATGTCATGTTGAATGGAGAGTTACTTGAGGAGGTGGATCAGTTTAAGTACTTGGGGTCTGTTGTTGCAGCAAATGGTGGAGTGGAAGCAGATGTACGTCAGAGAGTGAATGAAGGTTGCAAAGTGTTGGGGGCAGTTAAGGGAGTAGTAAAAATAGAGGGTTGGGCATGAATGTAAAGAGAGTTCTATATGAGAAAGTGATTGTACCAACTGTGATGTATGGATCGGAGTTGTGGGGAATGAAAGTGATGGAGAGACAGAAATTGAATGTGTTTGAGATGAAGTGTCTGAGGAGTATGGCTGGTGTATCTCGAGTAGATAGGGTTAGGAACGAAGTGGTGAGGGTGAGAACGGGTGTAAGAAATGAGTTAGCGGCTAGAGTGGATATGAATGTGTTGAGGTGGTTTGGCCATGTTGAGAGAATGGAAAATGGCTGTCTGCTAAAGAAGGTGATGAATGCAAGAGTTGATGGGAGAAGTACAAGAGGAAGGCCAAGGTTTGGGTGGATGGATGGTGTGAAGAAAGCTCTGGGTGATAGGAGGATAGATGTGAGAGAGGCAAGAGAGCGTGCTAGAAATAGGAATGAATGGCGAGCGATTGTGACGCAGTTCCGGTAGGCCCTGCTGCTTCCTCCGGTGCCTTAGATGACCGCGGAGGTAGCAGCAGTAGGGGACTCAGCATTATGAAGCTTCATCTGTGGTGGAAATGTGGGAGGTTGGGCTGTGGCACCCTAGCAGTACCAGCTGAACTCGGCTGAGTCCCTGGTTAGGCTGGAGGAACGTAGAGAGTAGAGGTCCCCTTTTTGTTTTGTTTCTTGTTGTTGTCGGCTACCCCCCAAAATTGGGGGAAGTGCCTTTGGTATATGTATGTATGTATGTTGTATATATTTCAAGTTTCGTTGTTTTGCTTTTCATCTTTTTCATATCAGTCTGATATTGGCTTTCTCTTTTTTACATTTTGGATCGAAAATAACAACCTAATAATTGAATGAAACCCTTATTGCATTTTTCCTTTAAATTGTGGTTTATTCGAGATTCAGATAATTATCTGTACTTTTATTTGTTTGCAATGTACGAATGTATGAACATTTTGCAGGGCTTGTATGCAGTAGTGTATTTTTTTGCGTTGATTTATCATAAATGTCACTTTCAATAAAGCTAACTTATCGCCTTATTCCCTATATGGGTTTGAATGGTCTTCCCAGCCATAGTGCCGAATTATATAGCCAAGATTTCATACGTTGGTGCAATGATATTCAGTTTCCATTAAATTATGATAGTCTGTATTTTAGACCGTAATGGTATTAAGGAAAACCTAATCTATATTATTTATTTGCCCATTCCTTCGTTACACCCTGATCTCTTTCATTGTGAAATAGGAATTAGTTTGTTGTTTGCTTCACAATTATTTTTCATTTTCTTTCAAATGATTTATCATTTACATCACAGCGTAATATATTGCAGTATTAAATTTGTCCCAGTGGCGTTTTGATGTCAGAATTATACTTAAAACAAGAGGTCAAATATATTAGATTTATGAGCAATAAATTTTTTTTATAACGGTCTAACATTCAGAGAACAAACTTAATTTGATGTAAAAGTAACTTTTAATATGTTTTATAAAACAGAAAAAGTAAGGTTTTTAGGTAGGCTAGACGATGCAATTAATGAAGCTTTCTTTAAGATTATTCTAAAAGAACATGAATAAGAAAATATATACACACGTGTGTAGCCAAAATCTCATTTAAAGAAAAACCCTCTCTTATTTTTCAAATCTAAAAACTTTCACGTATGATGATAATATTCCAATCATGAATATATACGAAATGAAAAGTTAAACTAGGAAACTTTCAATTCAAAGAAACTCCTTTATTTGGTTTGTTAATTATACTTTGTTGGAACTCTGCCATTTGCATATTCCGGCACACAGCATACTTGAATATCTTTCCAGAGTATGAATTATATATATCTTATGAATTTCTCTGAAGCGTATGAAATGCAAACGAAGTTTACTTACAACAAGGACCAACTATACCTTCATGATGCGTTCACATACCTTTTCGTCTAGGACGGCTGAGAAGACGTATGAAGATCAAGCATTAACACACAAATGTTGTGTATGCATATATATATATATATATATATATATATATATATATATATATATATATATATATATATATATATATATATATATATATATATATGTGTGTGTGTGTGTGTGTGTGTGTGTGTGTATGTATGTATGTATGTATGTATGTATACATACATACACACATATATATATATATATATATATATATATATATATATATATATATATATATATATATATATATATATATATATATATATATATATATATATATATATACACACACACTATATATGTGTATGAATATAAGTATATTTCTTGGGCGTAATAACTTACGTTTAAAATTATTATACTGTGTCTTACTAGCATCAAAGATCCGTTTAACATCTCTTCAATTTAGTCTCAGGATAAGACGAAAATTGTATTTACGTTTCTCCATTTAATATGTGGTATTAACACGTTTCAAATAACTTTTACGCGATTCAGCATCAAAACTACATTGGTTGAACGATGGAATTACACGGATCATTAAAAAATAGCCTGATCTCTCCCTAAAATCCTTGGATCCCAGAGGAAGCAGTAGACTCCCTCCAGAATTGTAGGGTCCATTTGAATAACTTTGCACAAGTGTTATCGATATGCAACTAGCCGTGATTATTGGAGAATGTCTAGGTGTACATGTAGTGGGTGTCTTATGAGTAGGTAAGCACATACAGTATTGGCATAAAGGAATATTCAGGTTAAGAGTCTATTATCTTTTTCCCGTACAAAGCAGATAAAATCCAACTCTCAAATGGAAAAGGGAATAAAGGAAAAAAGCAAAAGATGAAGAAATAGAGAGGGAAAATCATTAGATTACTTTCACCCCAGATGTTGGAGATTGCCTCGTCGAGGCACTCCCGTTTTTAGGACCAAGAAATATGGTGCTGATCTTGGGATTTTTTGCCCGTTCGTCAAGATTTACATCAAGGCTTTAACCTCTTAAAAAGAGATACAATTCCCAAAGAGTATTTCAACGTGGCCAAAACTTTATTCGTTTTCACGTGTACCTTGTTTCCTTGAGCGTTGAAAACACTCCTTCATAAATAGTCGATACTCAATTCCAGGTCGGCAAGAATATTTTTCTTGATCATGCCACGTGACGCTGGCCATAGCGGATTAGTGATGATGGTAAACTTAAGCCTGACCGCATATAGCAAACCAACTTAATATGGGTGGCCCTGACTAGTGTAGCTTTGCTGATTATGGCGATACACAAACCATTTCACCAATATGTATATATATATATATATATATATATATATATATATATATATATATATATATATATATATATATATATATATATATATATATATATATATATATATATATAGAAATCTCAAAAGCTGACACGTGATGAATATAAAATGTATTATAGCCACGAAAGGAAAAATGAAAAGACTTGATTGGAGTTAGTACTATCATCCACACAAGACATCATCAAACTTAACAATGAGAATACATATACAGAGACATCGTAATTTATCCAGGAGAAGGGGATCCACCAACTGTCAGTTTCTTAATAATTCCGGAGAAGTCAGATTTTAGATAAAAGGATAATACTAGATTAACGGAAAACAGAACTGG
>NC_090729.1:149410976-149413476 GCF_036898095.1 Palaemon carinicauda
ACTCATCGCTATTCTTGATGTAGGGTCCCTCTTCAGAATGCTCCTACAGATGAGACCATACAGCTTATCCTGGACCAAGTCTACAGAGACTATTCGACTCTTCCTCTCAAAATCTCGGAGCATGCCATGCGCACCCTCTTGGAAATTTTCACTAAGAAGGCCCCCATTCTGCACTTATCATGGGCATTTGTACATCCAGAAGGATGATGTAGCAATGGGCTCCACTCTTGGCGTTCTATTCACTAAATTCTACATGTGTGTCGTCGAAGAGCGTGTTTTTGCACATATAGATAGCCTTGATATATCTGTCCACTACATTGATGATACCTTTGGGAAAGCCTTTTACAGAATGTACTGATGAACTTCGAAGAATCTTTGATGAGTGTGAGTTTCTTCGATTTACGATGGAACATCAGGACACTGACCGCTTTCCCTTCCTGGACGTCCTCATCTCGACTGCTGAGCGTGATTTCAATACCAACGTCTGCACTAAGCCCACGAACTTAGGCCTTTGCTTGAATGGTGACAGTGAATGCCCCACTAGGTACAAGACCTCCACCATCCAAGCATATGTTCGTCGGGCCGTTTCCCATTGTTCTTCCTGAACACAGATCCACAAGGAGCTGGATAGGATTACCTAGATCCTCCTAAACAATTATTGATCCAACAGGCAGGTCGATAGAGAGGTCAGACGTGCAATGGACACCTGGTACAACACTAAACCCAGCAGTGAGAGCCTCCCTTCTAGATTAACCTATACCACAGAGGCATCATACACATCCAATACCAACAGGTTGAGTAGGTTATGAGGGACATTTTCAAAAACCATATCACGCCCATGCAAGAGGACTCCGACATCAACCTTATTATCTACTATCAGACAATGAGGACAAGATCCCTCATTATGAAAAACAACCCAGTTCCTCCTGTGCAGTACTTTCTTAAGAAGTCTAACATTGCTTATTAGTACCAATGCCCAGTCAATGGATGCCCCGACCGTTACATTGGAATGACAATGCTAAGACTTTCTAAAAGATTGTCCATCAAGATGCACCAACTCCTCGAGCACAACAGTAATGTGGTATGAGATGATATCACAGGAAATACTAAAATCATCAGCAGCCCCCCGGATGGCAGAAAACTTAGGATCCTCGAGGCCCTGCTTATCTAGCAAGAATGAGCGAGCCTAAACATGACACATGATATGTCCCTCCTCCCCTCCTGTCATAGGAACACTACCCCATCGACCTGGAAACAGCGGCGATGACAATGACGATTAAGCTCGATTCACACATTCAGGATTATGGCTCCCAATGCTGATTTTTTGTTCCATCGTAAACAAATTCCCAATTTTCCTCAATTATGTGCGATTGGAGGGCCCAGGCCGAAGATCGAAGTCACAGGCCGAAGATCGAAGTCACAGGCCGAAAATCTGGAATCATCTGGGACCACGCTACAACAAATGGCAGTTGCCCCAACCATTTAGCGTGACGATAAATGGTCGGCCCGGTTCGGGCCACGAGGCTCAGCACGCTTCCGCCATTCGTACTAACCTCACCGACGTGACAAAAAAAAAAACCTTCGAAATTCGGTCATTATACCGATAATCTTTATAGGTTTCTAACTACCAATTTTCCTGTCTTCAGGAGCAATTGGGAGGAAAATCGTGAATGTGTGAACCCAGCATTAGCTGCCCAGCAGCTTTCCTGCGATTGAGACTCTCGTGGTGAGCAGCTCAGCCTCTCAGTAAAAAGGTCGGGACTCTCAGACCTGGACTTTGAATGGCTGAGCTGCTTCCCTGACTCCAAGCCCCGCTCATGCAGGGGGTTGTCAAATCAGTGCTCCAGGCCAGGAGCTCTGCCTGGATTGATTTGAACACTGATTCCACGCAACTTCGACAAACATGAACCCTTCCCAGAGAGTGCCTCAGCCAATGGGAGAGCAGCTCCGGCCCACAACCACCATTCAGCAACCAGCGTCCAACGTGACGAGCCAACCAAGAAACATAAATAGATCCAACTCTACACCTTTTCAGCCAGATATCACCTGATGACTTTATTGTACTAATTGCAACGAGTTTACTTTGAATAAAATTATAAAAATTTTCTATGTATTTTGCTTCCCGGTACTGAGGATAAGCATAGCAGTTACTGGCGAAATGCAGCACTAAGAAGAAAGGAATATACGAGAAATAAAAAAGCTCAACTGTAAAATATATTCTACTGAGGCAGTGATCATTATTATTATTATTATTATTATTATTATTATTATTATTATTATTATTATTATTATTATTATTATTATTATTATAACGTCTGACTTTGCTTACAGGTTGTTGTCTAAGATATCCCCTAGCATTTTCATAAAATCATATTGGTCTGATTAATAATTTCGTATAAGTATTGCAATTGGTCTTAGTTGATTAAAGCAGAGATTAAGTAGAAAAAAAAAAAACAGTTTGAAATGTTACATTTTTATGAAAATTCAAAGGAAAATTATT
>NC_090729.1:149418476-149430976 GCF_036898095.1 Palaemon carinicauda
TAATGGTCGGATTTTTCATAATCTACGTCTTTATTGTACGATCTATGCTCTTCCTTTTCCCATTACTGTCAGTTGCTTTATTTTTATGAATATTTATTGACTTAAATTTTCTCCTTTGTTTCCTTAAGCCTCCATTTTTAGTATTCATTATTGTGATGTAGAATTCCTTCGGTTATCACTCTCTCTGGCAAAATGTTTTAATTCCCTCATGGTCCTTTTCACATGGAGAGCTTCTCACCCATTCCTTTTACGAATTCGCCTAATGGAAAGTCTTTATTCTTTCTTTTTGGCAATAACCTTAACCACAAATCCGTTGCCCTTCGGGTCCGTGAGCTCTCAGGACCACCGGATGAGAACGGTTTCTCTGATTGAATAACAAATGTCAAGAGATTCTTCTTTTAAGATGGGAGGCTTAGGTCACGTTCCTGGTGTTTGGGAGTATGAATAGAATGATTTTTTAAGCTTTTCATGTGTATTACTTTTCAAAAAATGCTCGCTGTTTGGTTTATATTTTCCCTTCTATCATTCACATTCCTGACTTGCATTATCATTACACATGTACGTAAAATAGTTACCTTCTTGTTTATTAATGTTAATAAATCCTCTTACTATTTATTTTGAATGTGCGTTTTGTTATGGGTAATTTTCTCGCAAATAATTTTTTTTTGTTCCAGCGTGATTTTGACCAATTTTGTCTGAACGAAATGTTAGATTTTATGTTAGATTTTTATAGTAATTAGATATTAGATTATGTATGCCCGAGAATATTTGCAAGTAGAAATTTTTCCGTGCGTTTTTATACGACTAGGAAAAGTGAAATATGTAAGAAAAAATTTATATCAATTGCAGACATTTTATTAATTATAGGTACAACCAGAAAAAGAAAAATATGTAAGACAAAAATTCATTTATATATGAAAATACAAAATAAAATTAATATTTAATGCAGACATTGATATGCAAGAATAAAATATATATATTGAAGGCACTAATTAAAATGTAAAACAAAAATATCTTTAATCAATAAGATTCTTAGAAAGGGTATAGGTTGCGAGCAAAAGCCTTTTTGTATCTAGTGATCCAGAGTCAAATTGTAAACAATTTTCTCCATTACGCACACTGTTTGAAGTGCTTTGAACTGTCCTTTCCTTTATTTCAGCTACAGCGTTTCTTGCTCTTACCAACGCTGTTTCTGCTGGATGTTTGTGCTCGCCTGACACATACACAATTTTTGGAGTATCTTCTTGTATCACGGTAGGAATCCACACTGAGCAGGATTTTCTGAATTCACACCGCCAATAATCTTTATCTAATTTTCGATTGTAGGAGTAAAAATAATAAATGTAAAAAGTAAAAGTAAAGTAATTGTTCTCGTAACCTATTTTTTTTCTTTTGAAGACGCTAGAGATCTTGCCATTGTGTTGATGCATTCTTTCGAATTCATAGGCAAGAAACCAGTTTACTAATTTTCCAAACAAAACATTACTTCTATTTTGGGGAATTTCTCTTAGCAGCAAGCTAAATACTAAAGAATCACTTCTATTTTGGTAAATTTCTCTTAGCAACAACCTAACTACCGAAGAATCACTTCTATAACCATGTAATTACCTATAATCAGTGATGTGCATACTCACCGCTTTCTCTAAATCACATTACCAATTTTATTCAGTTCCATGAAAAAATATATAGAGTATTATTTATATAGATTTCTGATTTTTAGGATTTTTATGCTCTTTCTATACAGATTAAGAAGTTCTTGTTTAAATCTATTTATTTGTTAGAAAACTTGATCATAGTGTAATATTATTAGCGTAGGCACATTCATAGTGGCCACATATTGTCCAAAAGCACTGCTTTCCATTAATTTTTCACACATACTAACGACACGCTATTGGAAGATGAATGGAGGTTGTTACCAGAACACACACACACACACACACACACACACACACACACACACACACATATATATATATATATATATATATATATATATATATATATATATATATATATATATATATATATATATATATATAAATATGTATATATACATACATTTATACTGTATATACACATTTACATGAATATCTTAAGTATTTTTGTCTAAATTTTTCACCATGCACTTTTTCCATTTTTATCGGGCAGCGCCGTGGGAGTTCAATCTTCTGATACCAAAACAAGTTCTTTATGGCGAAGTTTAGCCCCACCACCCTTTTCCTTGACTCCAGTAATTGGTGGTACCTAATTAAAGCAGGATGTGCTTACAGGTGATAAAAGAAATCGAACTAATCCCAAAGATTTGCGGGTTTAACTTAGAATAATTTGGCTACGTTGCCTACCCTCCTATCCCATAGATAAGGCCATATTTTGGTGGATATTATCAACATGAGTTTTGATTGCATTAAGGCCCACATAATGGCCTATCATACCGGGGACTGATTCGTTTATTGACGAACCTGTAACTGTATGATTAGTATTTCTTCAATATTACAGGTGTCCATTTAATTTCATAAAACTTCATTAAGATGTATTATGAATATTCTTAACTTTCTTCAACAACATATATTAATTCTATTCTGACTCTATTTACCTAGATTGAAGGTAGTAGTTTTCAAATATAACTACGAGGAAGCGTTTAACTGTCTTATGCTTCTTAGTTTATTGTGTTACCTTTTCAGGGGTTCTTCCTTTCCAAATGAAAGATCCCTTTAGTTTGTTATTATTATTTTTTTTTTATTTTAGACTTAATCCTTTTCTTCTTTGTTTGGAAATGAATTGCTATTTCATTTTATGCATTCGTTAACCCTCACAATCCCCGTTAGACGTAACTATTATAGTCCGACTATCTGGATTATCATTAGACTTTGTATTCTCTAACTCACTATTGACCCTTGTGTCCGCGGCTTTATGAATCATTTCTGCTCGCACTAGATCGCTAAAAATGTATGCAAGCAGATGTTAGGATGCATGACGTAAAAGGGAAGCTCCCTTGGATGCTTCCGTGCAGGAAGAGCTCACGCGCAAGTTATGCTAGAGAAATACCCGACCAAACTACCAGTCCTAAAAAATCATAGCCAGGCAAAGACCACCTTGTCTAGTGAAGGACAAAATTTGGGTCACTGATAAGGGGGTCTTGTAAAGATCCAGGGACTGTAAATTCACTTATCTAGCGAAGAGAGGATTGTTGTTTGAATACTCATTTTTAAAACATCGTTTAAACACGTTTTTACTCGTCTTATTTTGCCTTTGGAAAAAACCCAAATTTTTAGTCTCCTTGCGCTTTCTACATACCATGTTATCTTTCCAACCCCACAATCTTTTTGCCACGTAACTAAATCACTAATTATTTCCTTTCCTCGGCCTGCTAAACTGAAATATATATATATATATATATATATATATATATATATATATATATATATATATATATATATATATATATATATATATATATATATATATATATATATATATATATATATATATATATATATATATATTCTGGGTGTATTATCATTGTCTCTTTGTAAACGTTCATATACTAGAAAAGGCCTTATGTTCACAACATAATATACTGTATGATTTAGTTTGTATTCGTAATTTTATTTGTATTTCTTGTATATATATATATATATATATATATATATATATATATATATATATATATATATATATATATATATATATATATATATCATATATATCATATATAGGCTACATATACATATATATATATATATATATATATATATATATATATATATATATATATATATATATATATATATATATATATATATATATTTTTATATATACATATACATATATCTTTTTAACTTTCTTTCTCTTCCTATATATATATATATATATATATATATATATATATATATATATATATATATATATATATATATATATATATATATATATATATATATATATATATATATATATATGTATATATATATATATATATATATATATATATATATATATATATATATATATATATATATATATATATATGTATATATATATATATATATATATATATATATATATATATATATATATATATATATACATATATATATATATATATATATATATATATATATATATATATATATATATATATATATATATATATATATATATATATATATATATATATATATATATATATATATATATATTTATGTATATATATATATATATATATATATATATATATATATATATATATATATATATATATATATATATATATATATATATATATATATATGATAAATTTTGCACATTTAGACGTGTTTTTCATATTCAAATAAGCCATATATATTTTTGATATATTAATGTCTGGATTCTCTTAACGACCTAGGGATCAGATCCCCAGGCAAAATCACACAAAGACAAGAGCTTGGGTCCGGCCGGGAATCGAACCCTGGTCGGCAAGCTTGTATAGACAGTGACTAAGCCACTGTCTATACAAGCTTGCCGACCAGGGTTCGATTCCCGGCTGGACCCAAGCTCTTGTCTTTGTGGCTTAGTCACTGTCTATACAAGCTTGCCGACCAGGGTTCGATTCCCGGCCGGACCCAAGCTCTTGTCTTTGTGTGATTTCGCCTGGGGCTCTGATCCCGAGGTTGTTAAGAGAATCCAGACATTAATGTATCAAAAAAAAAAAAAAAATATATATATATATATATATATATATATATATATATATATATATATATATATATATATAACAGATTTTGAGCGAAGCGCAAAATCTATTTTTGGGTGAGGTAGCCATGTCGTCCTGATGGAAGTTCCTAATAGGTAGGTTTCTAGGGTATACATGACTACAGTGATATTCCCAGAGAATTTTACCTGAAGGTATCCAGAATTCTAACTCCTGGAGCGAATATCCCTAAATAATCTCACAGGGATATCGCATAATATCAGAGGACGTATTCTTGACACTTCACATAGCTATCTTCACCCCGAACAGTATTAACGCTTCGAGGGGTTGCAGTGACAAGAATCTGAAACGAAAATGAAAAGAGAGCCGCTCATAAGGCTTCTCTCCTATTCCGTTTTCAGTGTGTATCTGATGAAGGCGGTAGCGCCCTCTTTATTCCTTGTAGCGATATATGAGGTGTTCCAGATACTGTATTAGAGGGAGGGGTCAATAAGCCCTTTTTCAATAAAAGGAAGGGCGGGTCCATCAGGATGACATGGCTACCTCACCCAAAAATAGATTTTTTGCTTCGCTCAAAATCCGTTTTTTGGCTCAGGCCATGTCGTCCTGATGGAAGTTTACCAAAGCATTACTGTATCTGTGGATTCTCAAACAGTGCCTTACTCTCAAGAAAGTATTTTCCTGGTCCGTCTAGACCTAGAGACCTATGATGTTACCGTCATACATCATTTCTTCTAAGCATGAATTATGTTAGTGCTTCCTGCCCCCTACAGGGAAGAGTCGTACTAGACTCTGGAAAAAGTCTCGAGGAGTACAAATTAATTATGGATGACAAAATGACAATCTTGTATAGTGGTCTCGCCCTATACAATATAAAGCAAAGTTTGTATAAGAGTCACCAATGTCAGTATGAATTTGTGACACCTTCCTCAATGTGACTACTCTTATAAACTATTGCATAATTGTTGTATCCGGATAAGAACAAATTTTGCCTCTTTGCCACTATTCCGTTAGGGTACAACGTCAACCCTTCTAAGGAAGGGTTAGAGTGAGTGGACTTTTGCTTGAAGCAGGGAACAGTCTTAAAAGACATACCATAATAAAAATATCCCTATTTTAATCTTAATGCTCAATACATTTTTAATAAATAAAAAAGTGTGGGCGAATAAGACGCAGGGTTCACTATGAACTAGTTTATTAAAATTTGATAAACGTACATATCCGATCAACATTTATAAAATTTATAAAACGTGGATGATATGCGTCAAAGCATAAAGAAAAATCGTCAACAGAAAATATGTTTCGTCTCCTAGGAAACAGATTTGCCACTTCAATTGAATTATTGATAATAATGATAGTCTGTATACTGTTAATTTACACTAGCGTAAAAAACGCTTGGCAAAGGTGTCCGTATTATGCTATAGTTCACCAACGACAATGGAACATTTCGTAAGGACACTTTCGTGGCCTAATCTTCAGTGTGTAATAACATACAGTGACTACACGCACCCTCTTAATTAATCGTCCCAAATTAATTACACTGTTCCTTGCAGATTTAAAACAGAAGGATAAAGAATTCTACCTGCTGCTACCACAGAATTCTTAAGTTGCTCCACTACCTCCGCATAGTGCATAAAGAACACCTTGGGTGACCACCAGCTGGTGTACAAACAAGGATGTTCAAAGTCCATATAATTAAAGAAATTTTATGGATGAGACAACTTTCCTCGGATCATGACTAACGGGTGTACTGTCTGGATCCGTTCTGCGAATAACACAGGTGAGTTTCGCCCTTAGTTATAGAAAACTTTGAACCCAGGGTTTCTCTTCTGAACAGCTGACCTCCCATAAAGTCACAAGTTTTATGAAGATAGACCTTAGGCACTCCACTGGACATAGAGATGCATCTTCCTTCAGAGGGCAGATTCTCTAGGGACCCCACCTGTTGGTGGGTAGCTTGTTCTTGGTAAGAAACGTTGTGTATGGAAATAGATTCAGTTCTCCCTCCAAGAACTGGACATGGCCTTCCTCTCTAGAGAGAGCCACTATTTCACTAACTCTAGCCCCCAAAGCGAGTACAAGCAGAAATATGACTTAAAATTCAAGGCCTTCTAAGCGCATTCCTCATTGATCATTATTTATACACAAAGAAGAATCTTATCTACTGACCATGCAAAGGGTCCTTGGAGGTGCTGAAGGGCTAAGGCTAAGCCTAGCACGGGCCTTTGTAGTTCATTAAGAACGTCGTTAGAAAGGTCGACCTGTAAAGCATATGGTATCTATCTTGTCAAGGCAGACTTGAACAAAAGAATTGTGTTGGCTGCTAAACCGTGTCCATGAAGGTGAATGAAGAAATTAAAATAGGAATCTGTCTAGATTTCTTTTGGTATCTTCGTTTTGACAAGGGTTATCTGTTTCTTCTCTGAAGCCTCATAATGTCTTCTGGTTTCCTCCATAAGTCTGAACCGACTTTTAACACCGAATCCTTTTCTCATCGTTAAGGAGAGAAAATCATGAGATGTAGGTTCCGTGTTTTCTGTGATGAAGAGAAGACAGTCGACTTCTGTACTTGCTGAGACAGGGATGGATCCGGTAGCGGTACGAATTTTATACGTAGTTCCAATGCCATAGAGAACCACACGCTATTTGGCTACTTGTGGGCCACTATTGTTGCTTTCCCTTTGAAGGATCTCAGCATATCGAGGACCTTCAAAAGGAGGTTGTGCGGAGGGAACAGATAAATACTGGACCATCTGATCCAGTCCAGGGACATAGCGTCCACTGCCTCCGCTAGCGGATCCTTGTATGGGGACACGTAACGATCTATTTTCTTGTTGTCTTTCGTTGCAAAGAGGTCTATATGCAGCTCTGGGACTTGACTTGAGATGAAGGAGAATGATCCTGCATCAAGGGACCATTCTGACTCTATAGGTGTAAACTTGGATAGAGCGTCTGCTGTCACATTGCGGAACCCTTGAATGTGAACTGCTGACAGGTGCCATTTCTTTCTTTCCACCAAACGGAATAAAGCCAACATCACTTGGTTGATTTGAGGTGACCTCGACCCTTGTCGATTCAGGTATCTCACTACCACCTCGCTGTCTAGAACCAGTCTTATGTGGGTCGAGTGGCGAGGAGAAAATTTCTTTAGTGTCAGAAGTACTGCCATGGCTTCTAGAAAGTTGATGTGAAATGACTTGAAAAGATTGGACCAAGCTCCTTGGACTCTCATCTGATGAGAGTGACCTCCCAAGCCTTTCTTTGAAGTGTCTGTGTGGAGAGTTACTGATGGGAGAGGAGGTTGAAGAAGTATTGATTTCTTCAAATGCTTGGCATTGGACCACGGCTTGAGAAGCGTTCGCAGTCGAGTCGGTAGTGGTCCTATTAGATCTCTTCGAGCGTTTGATTCGTATTTTCTCCAGACTCCTGTTGCATCCTTTAGCTGTGCTCTTAGCACTGGATCTGTTATCGAAGCAAACTGTAGAGAGCCCGGCACACTCTCCTGTTCGCGTCTTGATATCCTTTTGGATTTCAATAGTCTCTTGACATATCCTGCTATTTCTTTCCTCTTCTTACCAGAAATGGAAAATCGATGTAACTCCAAATTCCAGTGGATTCCCAACCACTGAAATTTTTGAGCTGGAGAAAGACAAGACTTTTTAATGTTGATCTTGAATCCCAGATGTTCCAGGAACTAGATCAATATCTTAGAAGCTTGCATGCATTCTGTCCTGGATGCTGCCCACACCAGCCAGTCGTCGAAGTAGGCTACTACTTGGACCCCCTTTAGGCGAAATTAATGGACGGCTGCGTTCGCAAGCTTCGTGAAAATCCTTGGGGCTATGTTTAGCCTGAAAGGCATGGCTCTGACGGCATATTGTTTTCTATGTAACTTGAAGCCAAGGTAGGAGGAGAGGTGACGATTAATTGGAACGTGCCAATAAGCATCAGACAAGTCTATAGAGACAGTATATGCCCTTCTGGGCAGTAGGGTCCTTATGTGTTGAAGCGTGAGCATTCTGAACTTATAGTTCACTGTGAACATGTTGAGTGGCGACAAATCTAGAATGACTAAGTTTTTCTGAGTCCTTCTTTGGAACACAAAACAGCCTTCCTTGGAATTTTATGGACTTAACTTTCCGGATTACTCTTTTGTGTAAGAGTTCTCGGACATATGCTTCCAGAACGGGGGAGGAGTGTTGGAAGAATTGAGGAAATTGAGGTGGAGGACTGCTCCAGCTCCAACCTAGTCCATTTTTTATTAGGCTGTGGGCCCAGGGATGGAAGGTCCAGCGATCCCTAAATAGATGTAGTCTCCCTCCTACTGGAAGTATCTTATTTCTGCTGTTGAGGACCTGAGGCCTTGCCTCCTTGACCGCGTCCTCCCCTGTATCCCCTTTCTCTTGAAGGGCGTCTAGAAGAACCTCTGGCTGTTCCTCTAGCTTTCGAACGAAAGGAAGAAGTCTGCCTTTCGAAGGCTGGGTTAAAAACTGGCGACTGTGTCACCACTTGTTGAGGTACCAGCTGGTACGTGGTTGGAGGTTGTGCCACTATCTGAGGCACCGCGGTCACAGGAAGTTGTTGTTGATGTTGCTGTTGGTAGGGTTTAGCCGGCTGGAAGGATGGCCTAGGCCTTTTTGTCTTCCTCTTTGGTTGGGTACCCTCATCCAGAGAAGACTTTTTCTTAAGATCTAAGCCCCACTTTTTAAGAAGGTTCCTATTCTCTGTGGCGGCCTTGTCTACTACCTCTTTAACCACTTCATTGGGAAAGAGGTCTTTACCCCCAAATACGAGAGGAAATCTGTTTCCTCGGTTCGTGCCTCACCGCAGCCGAGGCGAACACGAACTCTCTACAGGCTCTCCTTGCTTTAATAAAGCTATAGAGATCCTTTGTAACTGTGGCCAGATGGGTTTTGGCCACAACCATGAACATGTCCTGGTTCTTGGGGTCATTTGCCATCGTTTCTAGTGTCATTTGCAACGACATCGATGCCGCAAGTCTTTCCTTTGTCTCTTCCTCTCTACGCAAGAGAACCTCTGACAGTTTTGGAAGAGCCTCACCGAACTGGCGTTTTGCAATATCAGCTTCCAGCTTCCCGACTGAGAAGGTAAGGTGTGCGTCCTTCCAGTCTTCTTGGACCAAGGGCAAAGTCAGAGATAACGGCTTGCACTCCTCCAAGGAGGGGCATGGTTTCCCTGCCTCCACCACCTTTAAGGTTGCCTTATATCCCTTTTCCAAGAAGGGAAAGGCTCTGGTAGGAGAGGCCACAAAGGAATGAAGCTTCTTACTCAAGGCGGGCACCTTTGAGTTAGTGAAGCCCCTCTCTCCCATTGAGCTCGCTAGTAACGTGTGAGCTTTACTATGGTTAAAAACTATGACCTCCTTCGGCTCCATCTCCTCCTTTGAGGCTGGCTCCTTCCTAAGACGGACATAGCAGTCCGGATAAGAATCTTTGTTGGGCCAAAATTCCACTTGTTCCAGCGGAATTGCTCCCAACTTTTCTGAGATCAAGATCTTCCCGGTTGTCATTGGCATATGTTCAGCATACCTCCAAGGATTGGTATCCAAGTACAATGGAAGATCCTTCACGCTGAGCTGCTTCTGGGGCCCACGTGATGCTACAAGTCTATGTATCTCCAGTTTCATTGCAGCTTCCTTCTCATCATTCTTCCTTTGAATTTGTTGGATCATCTCAGCAATGGAAGAAAGAGTCCTTCCCAGTTCATCTGGGATAGCAGACGATGTAGAAGGAACAGGTTCTGGGTCCGGAACCAACGCAACCGACATTTCATCGATTTCTTGCTCTTCTACTTGAGGAGTCTGAAACAGCTCCTCCTCCTGACCTTCTCCTAGAAGGTCCTTCTCAGTAGAATCCGACACCTCCGACATCCTATCGTCCAATTGGATGTCTTGAAGGGCGGCCGAGACTTCAGATTCTACCAGATTCTGGGGAGTTGGTATCTCCACCTGAGGCTGGGGGATGATTGCATCAGCCGATGCTTTAGGGAAAAGGTAGGCCCTCATCTTCTCATTTGGAAGGTAGGGGCCTGAGGTGTTTTTCTGAAAACCCCTCACCCAGGATCGTAAAATTCCCCTGGCAGCATCCCATGACTCCGTCGACTTAGGGTCGTAAAAAGCCTCGGTAATCAGGTTAGAACAAACTGTACAAACCTGAGGGTCCCAATACCGGAGATCACCTCTGGAGGCTGCGCATGCTGCGTGCCTCCTGCAAAGTTGATGTTCACAGAAGTTCTTGCTGCGGACATTACAAAACACACTCCCGCACTTCGGATGGTCCTCCTGTTAAGAGAAGAAAAATCCATGAGTATCAAGTGAAGGCTTTCACTTATATTGAAACATTTAGCTTATATAGAAAAGCTATAAAAGAAAGAAGGAAAGACACATACTTGTATTTCCTGTCCAGTTAATTTGCTGAAACCTCCCAAGATATTAAAACTAAGGTTAATTCTATTCTAGAATACCTTATGTAATTTCCTAAATGGAAATTTAAGGTATAGTTCACACCTTGAGATAAAGTTTTAATATACGGGATAGAAAGAATACAGAAAGAACTTACTTTCTATATATTGTACGGTCTCAACAAAAAGCTGTACAAGATAACATTAAGTATGATGAAGAACTTTAGTGTTATCACAAACTCTGTACAGCAGTTTCTACTAATGCTGTGTGTACTACACCACAAATAGAGCAACTACTGTACATCGCATGCTGTTGTGCCGGCTGGCATCTACCCCTGTATAGTTCAAAGATATACTATCTTAAACTAATAGGCGGCAGCCCACTGATTCGCGACTGTGTGCCAGCCGGCAATCGTTGCCGGCCGACAGCTGAAAACACTAATACCCGGCTGCCGGGCGCTAATCGTAGTGGCCAGCAGATTCGGGCTGTATTTCCACTGTCGGCAGGCAAAGGTAATAATACCCATGCCCGCCGGCAGTAGCCAAGAACCAGAGAACCTTCGCCTGCCCGGCTGTCGGCTGTTAAGCCGGCAGCCGGGTTAGGGGTAATACACAATAGTCAGAGAAACAGTATGGATGTAAAGTTATAAGGCGGCATTGCCATACGACCTTCCTTCCAGAAAGAGTGAACTTATGGAAGGGGAGAATGTAGCCTCCAGGCTTCCAAAGAGTCCTTAGCCTGCCAGACTCTACCGGCAGACATGGAAGGGAGACCAAGGGAGGTCTGGGGTTCATTCTGCAAAGAACAAAGGGTCTCTGCCCGCCGAAAACGTAATGCCAGCTGGCAGAGAGCTGAGCCGGTCCTCCATCCTAACCTACACTAGGTACGGAAGAAGGACTGCGGCCAAAAGATGATAAAAGAAAGAGAGGTGGGGAAGGGATAAGGGTCCTATAGACTTTGTTCTAGCAAGAGACACACTCAGCAGTTAGGGAAGCTCCTCCTAAACTAGAGTTGTCTATTAAGGAGGAAGACTGGCAATACTTGCTATCCTCCTCCCAACCAGAACAAAGTTAGGTGAAGTTATTTCGCCGGGCAACAGAGAAAACTCATTCTCCAGCCCGAGAAAAACAACACAGGACAGTCTGCCAGGCCACTAGAGGAAGGAATCATCTCTTACAGAATCCTTCAGACATGGACTAGGGAAGCAAAGCTTCCTGTGTCCGCCCCTAACCTAGCAGAGGAGACTCATTCTCTATGCCAGGAAGAAGCAGACCACAGACTAGAAACTCTGATGTTCTGTCCTAAACCAAAAAACCAGTCACTCTGGTTATCAGGTCAGGAAAGACATATCCTAGAATAGATATACCTGAATTATTATACAGATAGTAC